>NW_027413293.1:0-113700 GCF_048544455.1 Silene latifolia
GTAGCTAAACTACACAAATGAGCTCTGAAATGCATGTAAAATGAGGTATAAAACATCATATAAAAGACACGCATCAAACTTCCCCAAACCAAACCCTTGCTTGTCCCCAAGCAAGAACTAGACTCGATCTAATGACCTAATGGAACGAGTTCAATCTCAGAGCGAATTACAACATGTAAAGCCTAAACCATTTTAATGCAACAACCAACAATCAATTAGTAATGTGAATCATGCAAACGAGTTATGACGTCGTTAAAAACTGCTGAACCATCAACTATAGAGACTTATCAATTTGGACTCTCACGGGTCGCTCATATCACACATAAGCACAGGTGAATATATAAGAGGATAGAAAGAATTCATATTGTAATGACTCTCACCTAACTACGACCTATAAGAACATGCCTGCAATATAATATGAAAGCAATCTCTACAACCGTACATATGCATTCCAACCAACAAAAGACCATGACACATGCCGAGGTATATATGTGGATATGTGAGGTACGGGTAAGAAGAGGCAAAACATTTATGGAAAAGTGGAGGTACAGGTGATCAAGCTAGTACTAAAACGGAACCATATGACAACATCCTTCTTCTTGCTCAAAATCAAACGAAACGGTGCTATAGCAAGCACAGAATTCACAATCTCCTGGTATAAAAGTAATCAACTAACTCCCCATAAGATACAAATGGTACATGGGAGCAAAAATCGCCATAAGATAAGGATTTTGAATTATGCGAATTTGATTTCCTCTTTTCTTTTGAACCTCAGTCGATCGACCAGAATTGGCAGTCGATCGACTGCTATGAACAGTACAGAACTCTTTTTTTTTTCATTTTTTCGAATCATTTTTTTTCTTTTTGTTTCTTTTTCTTTCCTTTCTTTCCTCCTTCATTTCATCTTCCCAACAAAATCTCAAATAAGTGCAAATGCTACCAAAAACTAAGTAACAATCCCAAGAACATAGACTACTAGCTTGACAAAGGACATGCTAAATGTAAGATGTAGTAAATAGGACAAAAAAGATATTTTTGGCAGTGTGGAGTTCATGGGTAAAATGAATAAAGGGAAACCTCTACCACATGTGTCAACAAACCACAAACCGAATGCATACAGGTATTAAGCAGATTAAGTTCATATTTATGCACATTTATGTAACACATCTCATAAGGAGTACTACTCACATCCTAGATAAACTGGTCATAGATGTCACCAGTTATAAGCTCTAATAACTCAGAAAATATGATGTAGCTTGCCAAAATTCTAAGTCAAGTCTCAAGTTCAGCAAATAATTAACGAAAACTCGTAGATATGCATATATGATTCTACTAATAACATGTCAATTAGCACGGCTTAGGCAAAAACAGCTGCAAATGCAATGTCATCATTGAAATACTACCGTTCCGACTCGACCTATATGCTAAAATAAACATGCATTTTTTTGGAAATTGTGAAATTTTTCATTTTTTTTGAATTTTGTATATATGGAATGAAAAAGCAATGCAAAACAAAATGTAAACGTGAATGCAAGCAAATGATATGCGACGCAAAACCCTTCCCCAAACCAAATCGCACAATGTCCCCATTGTGCAAAATCATGTAATGAAGAAAAGAGAAACGGGAATTTGCGAGAAAATTAAATAAATAAAACATGAAGTAAAGACTTAGAAACTCACAAGACTTTAAGCGCAGCAAAGGAAACCTCCCCAAACCAGCGTGAGATAGGAGGTTTGTTGAGCAATGATGCTACCAATAAGTACCTGAAAAGACAAACAAAACCCACGCATAAAATCGAGAAAGCAATAAAGAAGCGATAATTATGTGCAAAGTGACGAAAATGGAAGAAATCAGAAATGAGTCGGGAAATAAAATAGAGTAGAAAACTCCCTTAATCCCGCAAAACGACCCAACACAGCAGGGGAAAGGTCGTGAACAGTGCTAAAGCCGGGAGCGTGGTCGATCGACCACGAGATGGCGATCGATCGACCAAAGTGAACAGAACAGAAACTCCGAGATGCGCAACTCGCCGATCGACCATGGAAACGATCGATCGGGGAAAGCTGATGTAACTTTCTGATTTCTTCGTATTTGCTCAATTACTTGAGCTAATGAGGTCTAAAAACCTGCAATTGCACAATAATACACGCCCAAAATTGCGCAAAACCCAAAGTAAAGTCTAAAGTACTTAAAAATCCTAAGAAACGAAATAAATGCGAAGTCTCGCGCACACAAAATACGGTAAATAGTCTTAAAAGCAATAAAGTAAATGTTTGATAAAGCATTTGATCAACTAATAGTTGATCAAGAATGGCCATGGTATGGCCCACTTCGTCGGCTTCTCGCTACTAGAGGTAGCCTCAACGATGCTCATCTTCTTAGCCGCACCCTTCTTAGCTTCAACATCCGCCGAACTCAACGGATCAACAGCTTCTATATCTCCCCAGTCAATGATCTCTTCGGACTCGTCAGAATCTAAATCAGACTCTCTCACTTTGACCGGCTCGTCATCAACTTCCTCATCTGTGCCATAGCTAAGGCAACCAAGACCTCCTCTTTGAATGATCGGCTCCTTCACAGCTGGAGCGACTTGCGGCTCTTCCTTCCCCAAACCAGCTCCTGCAATATCTAAAACAACAGAATCTTCCTCCTTTTTGCTCTTAGTCTGGGGCGGAGGTGTTATAACAGGAATAGGAATAGAGACAGGCATATCAGGAAGCACAAAGTACGATTTCTTTTCAGAAACCGTGTTACAGGTGACAGGCCACATGGGATCCTTCTTCCTAGCTGTTTGGGCGAAGACAATAGAGTGCTTCCTCACTTTGAAGGTCAGGGTCCCAGAACCAACATCAATAACTGCACCAGCAGTGTGCAGAAATGGTCTACCTAGAATGATAGGTATGTGGGCATCCTCAGGCATATCTAAGACCACAAAGTCTACAGGGAAGAAAAACTTCCCTATTTGCACGGGGATGTCTTCTAGGACTCCTATAGGCTGGACCGCAGATCGGTCAGCCATCTGAACGGTCATGTCTATGACTGCAAACCTAGTCAATTTTAGCTTCCTAGTAAGACTTAAGGGCATGACGCTAATGCTAGCTCCTAGGTCACATAATGCCTTCTCAATAGAGAAGGTACCTATATTACAAGGAACGGAAAAGCTACCCGGGTCCTCTAGCTTGTGGGGTGCAGTATGAGACAAATAAGAGCATGACTCTTTAGTGAGTGCGACAGTATGCACTGTTTCAAGTGACCTCTTTTTAGAAAGAAATTGCTTCATGAACTTCATATAAGCGGGCACTTGATTCACTAGTTCAAGGAAAGGTACTTGTACGTTAAGACTACGAACAACATTTTCAAATTTACTGAAAGATACATGTTCCTTTGTCGGCACTAGTCTCTCTGGATATGGGGCTGTAAGAAGTAGCTTAGCCCTTTCCTCTAAATCACGCATGCCGGCATCAGTGGACTTAGGCTGAAAGTCCACCACCTTCTCTTTATTGAAGCTTGACCCCTGTTCAGACCATCTCAAATGTGAGCCATTGACCGACATTGGGTCGAACTTCGGAATCGGGACGGACCCATCGGCACTCGGGTCTTGCCCCAATACTTTCGGAGTCGTCGTACCCCGAAATAAGTGGTCTCTCAAATTATTGGGCATTAGAGGACGAAATTTCTCAATATCAGCAGTGGCCTCAGTCGATCGACCACCTTGTTTAGTCGATCGACTGATATCTACAGTTCCAGAAGCTCCTGTAACCCACACATCAGTCGATCGACCGGGTATATCAGTCGATCGATTGATATACTTGGTAGACGCCTTGTTCTTGCTATTCTTCGTTAAAGCTTTCTTTTGACTCGGTTCCGCCTCATTCTTTTCAGGGGCATCCTCGACCATAGCAGGCCCCTCCAGGGTAGACCCACTCCTCAAAGTAATGGCATTTAGGGTCTCTTTCTGGTCAGTTTGAGTCGGTAAGTGTCCCGGAGCTCGAGTGGTACTCTTGCTAGCCAATTGAGCAATTTGGCTTTCTAAAAGTTTCATTCCAGCCTCTCTAGCTTGGGACTCCTTTTGCAACATATTCTTCAACTCAGCAAACTCGGAATTTTGAGATTGTTGCTGCTGCGACACATAGGGAGGTTTTTGGTATTGTTGTTGCTTATGATGAGGGGGTACATAGGCTTGCTGCTGCTGCTGCTGCGGAGGTGAAGTTGGATTTAGGACATTCTGGCTACTCCACCTCAAGTTGGGATGAACATTAGGCTCATAGTAGGTGTTTGTCTGCCTATAGTGTTGAAAGGCAGCACAAGACTCGAAAGGACTAGGACAATTCTCTGAGACATGTCCCTAAGCTCCACACCTTCTGCAGATGAAAGGACCATCTGACACAGCATTTACTTGGTAAATACCTCCTTTTGAAGCTCCTCCCAGTTCATACTTGTCAAATCTCGCAGTGAGAGCTTCAAGTGCAGCTACAGAAGGAGATTTAGCACTCCTCCTTTGATTCCCCCTGGAATTCCCATACTCAGCCTTGTGGGTGGCTAAGTCATCAATGATCTTCTACCCCTTAGTCTCTCCCATATTCTCAGCAAATCGGCCATTGGCTGCAGCATCCAAAATAGCCCTCTGATCGTCATACAGCCCGTTATAAAACTGATTGCAAAGACTCCATTTTTCGAACCAATGGTGCGGTATGGTTTGCACCAGCTTCTTGAAACGAACCCATGCTTCATGAAAGTTCTCATCCGGCCCTTGTTTAAAGCTCGTGATCTGAGCTCTAATGCCATTAGTCTTCGAGGCAGATAAGTACTTTTTGTAAAATGCCAGGGCTAAGGAATTCCAGTCGGTGACACATGAGCGGCTCGGTCCAGATCTCTGTACCACTCCCTTGCAGCATCACGGAGTGAGAATATAAACATAGTCTCCTTTATCTGGTCCTAGGTCACACCGGTCGGCGGGGGTATGGAGCAGCAGTAATCAATAAATATCTCCATATGCTTGGCTGCATCTTCATTTGCAGCTCCCCCGAACTGGTTCCTCTCAACTAGGTTGATATAGGAAGGCTTTGGTTCGAATTTCCTATCAGCTCCAAGTAATTCGAATCCCTTGTAAAGATTTTCATTGTCGGCTCGAATGACTTGCTATAGTTGCTTCTTGACCATGACTGGAATCTATGGAGAAGTGACTGTCTCAGCTGAAGAAATAGAAGCAGGAGATATAGGTGGATCTTCTTCGAACAGAGCGTTCTCGTAGTAACTTGACAGAGTCAGCTCTTCCTCTGTCGGCAATACCCTTGATGATCGTCTCTACTCGCGCAAGGATTTCTCAATCTGAGGATTGAACGGTACTAGTTCACCACCCTGTCACCTGCGCATAAGAAGAAACTACAAAAAGAATATAAGAAAAGTTTAAGGAACAGATGTCCCTTAAACCAAGAAAGACTAAATAAAAACAACTAAAAATTAGAACAATTGCCTCCCCAGCAACGGCGCCAAAATTTGATACCCGTCGTTGTGAGTACCAAAAATAAGATTTATAATTTCCTATTAAAACTAACCTAGGCTAGTGGTAACAGGGTCGAACCACAAGGAGGCGAATGTAATTTCTAATTGTCTAATTTAGTCTAAGGTAACGAAAGTGGGGGTTGATTTGATTTGGTCTATACTAATAGCAATAAAAGACAATAAACTAAATAAACAGATAAAACAGATAAAAGAAAGGGTACTAGGATGGTCGGTTCACTATAGTTTCGGCGGCTGCAAAATAAGTCGGTCTAAATCAAACACATGAGGCGGGAAAACAAGAGGTCCTCTCGGTCCACTCTTAACAGATAGCATCTTTCGATCTCGCTATAAGTCCCTAATATCACTAATACTGACTCTCGTCCTGAAAAGTGACTAATAATCTAAACTTTACCTATCTTTCGATCTCAGCATAATTTAGTCGTTTTAATTGGTGGTCTAACAACTGTCCCTATCTCTCGATCTAACGGGTCAGTCATATCCTAAACATTCAACTAGTCGTGTGCACTCGATTCGTCGAATAAAGAATTAAAACAATTAAAACGAATGTAAAACCCCACGAGGTCAGTCGATCGACCAAGTATGTCAGTCGATCGACTGACACGCGATTCAGTCCGCATTATTCTACGCCGCCTACACTATAACTCCCCTACATCCTAGCACGAATAAATTAGCTACTCATACTAGAGATGATAACAACAATGAAATTGACGTAATTTACTATCGAATTCATGGTTAATACGGAAAGATAAATAAATAACATAAAAGGATAAAATTGGCTTGGAATCTAACTAGCAATTTCTACACTATCAATGCGATAAAGATAAACTGAAAATAAAACAGAAGGAATACCGAAATTTGCAGAAGGATTGTAACGGAATGATTGAAAGCACAACGAAAATCCAATGCGAAATAATATCCCAAACCCTAATTATTTGATAAACTAAACTGAATGTAAAACTAGGTAAATTTCTGAATGAATATCTCTGGAAACTAGGTTACGTTATATAGAAAATATACGTAACACTTATTATTAAAACCTAAACACAATGGGCTTCAAGTTCCTTGATCTTTTAATTCTCGTCTGAAGCAGCGATGTGGTCGATCGACCATGATACCTAGTCGATCGACTGACTACCAGTGTACAGTAGCTTCTGGATCCCGTGGGTTGGTCGATCGACTAAGGGCACTGGTCGATCGACTGCTTTAGCTGGTACTTGACTTCTATGATCTCGTGGATTTGTCTTTCGGGCCTTGAAATGCACACCAAGCTCGTTCCTTAAGTGAATCCTTCACGTCAAATGCAGTGCAAGGTACTCGGGGACGGATTTAGCTCGATTTCCGCTGAATTCTTCACATTTCTGCAATAATGTACAAAAACACGAAAGTAGACGGAAATAGGGGAAATGGTAGCTTAACTACACAAATGAGCTCTGAAATGCGTGTAAAATGAGGTATAAAACATCATATAAAAGACACGCATCAGTGGTCATGGGCGGTGGAATGGGTGGCGGCAGGTGGTGCAAATGGGTTGTAAAAGGGGGTGTACGGCTGTGTGCGTGTCGTGTTTGTAGTTGTTGTTGTCGACTGTTGTGGCTATTTTATCGGGGTGTGGGCTCGGGTTTGGTGGCGGCTATGGGCGACTGGTCATGCCATGACCACGGTGGTGGTGGTGGCCCACGGTGGTGGCTGAATTGGTGGCGGTTTAGTGGTGTTTAGTTTAGTCAGGTGTATTGTTGTTGAAGGTGTTATTGATGTCGTGTGTCGGGGTGGTTGGGTGCAGTCTAGGTGGTGGCTGCCAGTGCTGGGCAGGGCCAGGGTCCATGGTGGCGGGTGGTTGAGAGTTGACCGAGTGTATTAAGACGGGTTTTGGGCAGCTTAAGACGGGCTTTTTTTATTTAATTAATTACGTATTTAATTCAATTAGATTAGTTAATAATTATATTTAATTATCGTAATTAGATGCCGATGTTGTGGACGAGCGCATTTGTATCCGTTTACTGGCTTATTTGACGGGATTGCTAAAATGTGGGTTAATTCTACTCAGTTTTAAGAAATTTGAATGGTCATGTGATTCGCGTTTTAGTGGTCAATGCATTATAACTGTATTGGTTAAGACGACTTGATGAGTCGGTAATTGGCATGTCATGTGGTCTCTTGCATTATTATGTTTGTCTTGTACATTGGAGGACATGGTGGATTATGTTGGATACTTGTTGTTGAGGAGACGTGAGGCGGTTTGGAGAACGTCTCACGCTCGGGTCGCCTCTTGGAGTTTCCTACTCCAAGAGGGATGTGTACATTAATGGCTTGAGTCATGGAGGGACTTGTGTGGTTGAGACACGACGTCTGGCAAGGGATCTGGTTGCCTTCCGGACCCGGTACGTCTGGGCGTGTCTCGGTACCTGTGTGTGTGGTGAGGTGTCGTGGGCGTGTCCATGGCACCGGTGGTTGTGGGTACGTCTGGGCGTGCCCCGGTACTGACGTGGTGATTGTTTGATAGTGTCTCATTCACATCATAGTCATGTTACATACTCATACACTTTGTGTCGTGTCTCACTTTATTTATTGAAACTAACGTGTTGTGTCTCTGTGTAATTGTCACCTACTTTCGGGGTGGCCTGTGTCAATCCATATGATATTTCCGATCAATGGGGAGCAGGTTAATTGTACAGTTTATCTTTGATAGCACGTGGGAGACGGGATGAGCCAGGATGACATCCGAGTCGAGTATTGTTAGCTAGAGAGTATAGTTGTCATAACTTGTACTTTCCTTCGTTTATTTGTTTACGTTTATGTAAATCAGTAAACTTGTTATTTATATAAAGAGTTTCTTAATTGTAATTCCGATTTCACTTCCTCGAGAAACCGAGATGGTAACATTTCCTAATTACCTTGGCCGGGTAAGAAGGGGTGTTAGAAAGTGTTATCAGAGCGACGATTTTTGAACCTAATCCAATGAACCAAAATGAACCTAGGCGTATCTAACAAAATGAACCCGACATGAGTACAAAAGGAGGTCGGTTTTGGGTGAGTAGGATCTCTTATTTCAAAACTAGATCTTATTGTCTAGGTTGGTCACTACGTGGGTAGTTATGATTATGGGGGAAATCTATGTGATATGTTGTTGATCGGTCCGTTTCGTATTCACAAATAAATAGATGTGGTCGTTGGTCACGGTCGAATCAAAACACAATTTATAGCTTAACAAGCAACTCTACAATTAGTAAAGAGGCAAGTAAAGGTCGGATCCCAAGGGACGGGAGTTGAAATGAGATTTCTATTGTAACTAGCGGTGTCTAAGGGGTGTCACAAATTGGGTTGATGTAGAAGGTTACTAAATTAGAATAACAATGAAAATAAACAAGTAAGATGAATAAAAAGGGATGTAAACAATTGATTAAAGGCACTAGGGTGTCATGGGATCATAGGGGAATCATGGGATATGATCATACAAACATGTTCTCAAATTATAAGCAAGCAATTATTGTTGTGATGGATTGAGTTGGGTTATATCTTACAATCCTAGGAAAGTTTGGGTCCCGGAGCCGAATCGATTAGATTGTACAACACCTACAAGTCGACTTAATCTTCCCTACTCAACAACATGCATGGTCTAATGAGACTCGAGTTGGGTTATGTCTTACAAGTCTCATTGAAAAGATAGGAGATGATAGTAAATGCAAGGATTCATAGGCTTAGCATTTCATCAAGTATAACATGTGCATGAGTTGAGATCAAAACAAGCAAGCAAATAAAACATGAAAGCATATTAATTTAAGCATGAATCATTCCCCATGTTGGTTTCCCCTAATCACCCATTAACCCTAGCTAAGAGACTACTCACTCATTATCATGTTGATCATGCTAGCAAGGTTGTCAATCATACCAACATTATGAAACATGATGAATAAATGAAAGTAACTAACAATAATTAAAAAGGGATTAAGAGATTATACCTACTAATGATTCCAATAATAAAGCAAGAATAATAGAAGTACTTGAATGCTAGATTGAGAGGTTGTCAATCTCCCAATAATAACCCAAATAATCTTCAATTACCCAAAATAAAGGATGAACAAAAGAGAGATTAAAGAACTAAAACTTGGATTAAAACTTGATTAATACTTGATTACAATATTGAAGAGAGATTTGATTGATATTAACTACACTAATTATTGATAAGAAGAACATGCTCCTCTAATTAGCCTAATGGGGTATTTATAGTGAAAATTAGGGAGGATGCATTAGGGTTAACTAAGGGTTAAACTAGTAATTACACTTTTTAAGTTGAGCAAGGAGGACCCGGTATTTTCTGAGAGAAGGGCTTCTCTTTTCGTAGCTTGAAGAAGACAATCCGTGCTGTGAAGAAATCCGGGCGGAATAAGGTCGGGACGGCCGGATTTGGCGATGGAATCCGAGCGGATTTCGGGAATCCGGACGGATTGTTGAGGGGAATCCGAGCGGATTCTGCACGGACGCTTTCGGATTGTGCGGGGCTGGACGGACGGGATTGCCGACAATCCGCTCGGATTGTCGGTCAAAGATAGTAACTTCTTCATTTCTTCCCTTTTCTTCATAAATTCCTTGGGGATTTCCTTGGGGACTCAAGGATCTTTCCTCAACATTGCTCTTCTACTATGATATGTACAAAAGCCTTCTAATCTTGTCTCTCCTTGATGCTTGGTCATTGGATTCGATCAATTTAGTCTCGTTTTGCCATGAAAATGCAAGATTCTTACTCCTTTCCTACCAAGGGATCAAAATCTCAAAGAATATGCAAAACAAAGAACTAAAGATAAGAAATGACCCAAATAAGCACTAAAAAGCATGGAAACAAGGCTAATTCGGGGGCTAAATATGCGCCAATTATGGTCACATCAAATATCCCCAAATCGAACCTTTGCTCGTCCCGAGTAAAGAGGTGACAAAGACTAGGACCAATACTAACCTATCCTAATAATATAGCCGATATGAGACAATTAGCGGGTCTCACTCCGCCCCTTCAACTCACAACAAGACAACCATGAGGTAGGATGCCTTCTTGCAAGGCAAGGTGGGTCTTGCCAAAATGGCGACACATCCAAACATTAAGCACACAAAAACACATAATGGATGCATCTACAAAAAGAATAGCCACTCCCTCATCAAGTGGTGGAAATTATCTACAAGGGAAGCAATTCAAGGGTATACAATCCTTCATAGATGCAATTTGTTCAAACTACTAAGCCTAGAAGGATACCAATAAATCACCTCCAAGTTGTGTCAAGCTAGGGGTACCTTTGTCCTCAATCGTTAAATGCTTTTGTCAAGAGTAGACTCCCTATGGTGTTAGAAACACTGGAGGATCGCGGAATTCCCCCTCTTGCCTAGACAAGAAGAAGGGTCGTCCCCTCTCTACCATGCACAAAAATGGATATGATGGATAAAGGGATCGATAGATATTTGAGTTTCATTTTGGGAGTTTGCTTTTGTTTTTGTTTTTCCCCCCAATTTCTTGTGGCATTTGACATTTGAGAACACTTTCTTTGCCATTTTTCTTTGATTTTTGGCATTTCAATACTTGACAACTTTTTTGCATTTCTTTTTTGAACATTTTCAAAGTCACCCCAATTAGTAACGAGGGTGCCTTGTATTTGAAGCTTAGGAGTTCTATTTTTGCTCCTTTTTTTTCTTTTGATGCATTTTTGCAAACTTTCTTTCACTTTTCATTTCATTGAACTCAAATTGATTCCTTTTTGTGCCCATTCCCTTTTGTTGACAAAATGTGGTAGAACATGGATGATGGATGTATGGGTGCATGGTTTCAAGGGTCACCTTGGAATAAACGGTAGCCAAGGAGTTATCACACCACAAGGTACTCTTGACTAGGCCTTAATCCATGGGTCAAAGGATACTAGCATGACACATCCTAGGGTGTTTTACAAGCATTCTAACAAGCAAAGTCTTAAGAACAAAGGGCATCTACTAGGGCCTATATACACTTGTCAAGCTTCCCAAGTAGACGGTTTCGCAAAATTTTTCTAACATGCAACTACATGCCATGATGCAACTAGCATATAAACATCCTAATGCATATGATTCTACCAACTAATATGACAAACAATCTAAATGCAAGTCCTAGATTCACATTGTTATACCGCATCAATCAAAATAAAGCCACATAGTCATTAACATAAAGAGGAAAAAGGAGATTGGAAAGATCATACCATGCGGTCTTCAATATCCTCATGTCTCGGATGTGGCGTAGTCAATCAATGTGAACAAGGATAAAACAAACACAATATATACAAGACAATATATACAAAGGAAATGAACTTGTTTTTGGGTTTTCAATTTTTTCAATTTTTATGATTTTTGAAATTTTTCAATTTTTATGGGTTTTTTGAATAAGAGTTAAATGTTAGAATTTCCATCCCCACACTAATATGGGCATTGTCCTCAATGGCCAAAATGATGGAAATTATGCAAAGATGATGCATGATTTCTATACTAAATGCAATCTACACTAAGCTACACTACATGATGCATGGTTTTTGTTATGACGGAGAGGATAATTTAGATTACCTCCGTTGCGTATGCATTAACTTCCCCAAACCGAGTAAGACACTATTGCTAATGTCCAAGGATGGGTATAGTTTATGCACACACTATGCTATGCATGAAACTAGTTTGTCATTTTGGATTTTACAAATGGGAACAATAAAATAAGAACACCTCAATGGTACCGAGGTGTGAGTCCTTTGATGGGGCTAGGACTAAACCAACAATGATCAAAATGAAATAAAATACAAAGAGATATAGACAAACCATGGAAGTGTAGGAGTCTCCAAGGCTTGCTAGTCTTCCATCATGCTATCATCATCATCACTTCCCTCATGAGAAGTGGTCACATTGCCACTTTCCTTGTCATTTGCTTCTTCACTTTCTTCCTCATCTTTATCTTCACCATCCCTTTCTTCTTCACTTGCTTCTTCCTCAATATTATCATCAACTTCTTCATCATTTCCAACAACCTCATTGTCTCCCACCACGTCCCTAGATGCACCCGGAAATAAGACTTATCTATCCGCCCAACTAGGCAAAGGACAAGATGGATCAAGGAGTCCTTGCCTAGCTAGATGTAGGAGGGGTGGATATTGAGCCAAATACGCATTTTTCCGATCTTCATGGGCTTGCTTGTGCATTGCTTGCATGAGGAGAGTCACATAGTCTTTCCCAATTTCAATTCCTTCCGGTTTGAACTCTTCATACTCAAAGGGGTAAGGTGGTATGACAATGGAAGAGGAGGGAGCTTCAAGATCACCCTTTTGTTGTTGAATGATATACTCGGCTTCTTCGGAAAGGGGAAGTAGATAATTGGTCCGGTGGACGCTTAGACGACAAATATTCGAGGGCAAGGTGAACGATCTAGCTTCACTAGTTAGCCATCCATACTTAGTGTCAAGGGGATTATGGGCAACCCACTTGAACTTGTGAATCATAATATGCATATCAATAAGATGGCCACCTTCCTTTGCTTTGTACTTGCTATCCTTATTGAAATTAGGATCAAAGTGCTTGGCTAGGAGTGTGACTAGGCCGCCATTGACAATAACGGTCGTGCCCTTCTTCCCATTATCAACATTAAGCCATCTTTCTACCAAGAGCCTCAAAGAATTGTAAGGCTTGGTATGAATTCTTCCGATATTCAAAGCCGATTCAAGGAGAATAAAATCAAGTCTTGTGAAATGATTGGTGTCTTTCCTAGCAATTATGGTATTTCCCACAACCTTGTGCCATACTCTTATGCCCGGATGATGGACCAAAAGAGCACGACATGCATGAAAATCCTCAAATTTCTTCCAGGAGATTGCCTCCCAAAGAGGCTCGGGGTCATACTTTCCATAATGCTTAAGATAACTCGATTCATCACTAAGACCCAAAATTTCACCCAATTCCGTAAAGGTAATGCGTCTACTAACATTAGCTAGACGAAACTCGAGATTTTCTCTATTCTCAACTTTGGTGACTTTTAAAGAACTTAAGAATTCCAAGACAAGGGAGGGGTATGTCAATTCCTTTGTTTCAAACAATTTCTCCAACCCCATGGCTTTGAAAAAGGCTTTTGTTTGTTCAAGAACACCCAATTTTTCCAAGGCATCTTTACATATGAATTTGGTGGATTGAATAGATTTCATAGCAAACTTGACAAAGGTATTTCTATGGGTATCGGAAATAAAAGTTACCTCCGGATAATGCAAAAGTTGATTAATTACCGGAGTAGAAGATGTTGATGGTCCCATAGAAGGTTGTTGTTGTTGTTGCACTTCCAAGTTTGGTGTTGCTACCACCATAGCCAAAGCTTTCTTTGTTTGAAGAGCCTTTTGCCTTTGTGAGAGTGCCTTAGCCTTTGGTGCCTTTGTTGCCTTTGTTGCACCCTTAGTCCTTGCCATTGATGAGATTAACCAAGAAAAGAGTGAAAAATCTTCAATTTGTAGGATGCCCAAATCGATTTGAAGGTGAAAGGCTTTGCCTTTATAAAAACAAAAATCGACTCAAAGGTTGAAGATTTTGTTCTTGGTTTTGATTTTTGTTGAAGAAGGAGTGATTAATTTGTTGTTGGAAGGGTGGTTTGATTTGATTTTGGTGAATGTTGTTGAGGGTTTTTGTTTTTATGATGGAGAGGATGAGGGTTTTGATGTTGTGGGTAGTGTTTATGAATGAATGAATGAATGAATGAAGGTGGGAGGGGTTTTAAAGAAACCGAGATTTTCAAAACTGCAGGGGCAATCCGTGCGGATTAGGCTCAATCCGTGCGGATTCTGCTTCTTCTACCTTTGCAAAATCTCGCCTAAAGACGGGCGGATTTGGTACAATCCGCTCGGATTTGCTGAACACGGGACGGGCGGATTTGCTCAAGGACGGACGGATTTTTGTCCAGAGAAATTTGCTTGTTTTCCAAAGTTTGCAAAGACGGGCGTCTTTTTCCCGGTGACAGACGGATTCTTCAAGACGGGCGGATTTTCGTAAATCCGCTCGGATTCTTTAACGATCAAGAAAATTTCAAAATTCAGCTCGATTCAAGACGGGCGTCTTTTCCGCAGGGACGCTCGGATTGCATAAGACGGGGCGGATTCTTGGGAATCCGCTCGGATTCTTCCCCTATGTACACGGATTCAGTTCCACCCGTGCACAGCGCATTCCCTTTATCATTCTTCCATTCTTTCTTTCAAGTCTTGTGTTCTTCATTGTGGGGGCACTACTAAGGCATGGATAGCCTAGGCAATTGCCATCCCCACACTAAGGTAAAGCACTACACATCAATTGAAATTGTTAGTCCCTCCCTCACTTCTCTCTTACATGACAATTATTTTGATCAAAGTAAATAAAAATCCAAAGATGACAAAAAATGCAATACAAGAATTGAAATGCAAGTTAGGGAGTTAGAAATATTTACAAGTGGTGGTTTAGGGAGGACTCCACCAAACTCTCATTCTTGATGAGATGTCAAGGGGGCATGTTCAAGGTGTTGTTGATGTTGCTCAACACCTTGAAGAAGTAATCAAAAGCTTGTTCATTATTATGGTAGAGGTCCTCAATAGACCGTGGCCCTTGTTGTTGATCATGATCGATGGCATGTCCAATGTAGGGATTAAAAATCCCTTCAAACTCATCGTCCCAAAGACCACAAACTTCATTGAGTTGATCATTGAAAATCTCTTGCTTAGATGGAGACAACTCTCCCAATTTCTTCTCTTGGCCAATGAGGCCATCCTCTTCTTCCTTGGTTGATTTTGATGAGCTTTGCAAGCTCTCCTTGTCATAATTCACTTGCTCTTTGAATGGAGCATCTTCAACTTTCTTCCTCCATTGGAGTTCCGATTTCTTCCTTTCATCTTTTCGGCTATAATGATCAATCATGAAACATGGCTCATGCAAATGAGGAGCTCTCATGGTCTTGTCAAGATTAAAAGTTATGCTTTCATCTCCCACTTCTAGAGTGAGCTCTCCATGTTTCACATCAATCACCGCACCGGCGGTGTGTAGGAAAGGTCTTCCTAGGATGATTGGAATGTTGGAATCTTCCTCCATATCAACAATGACAAAGTCCACCGGGATGAAAAACTTCCCAATTCGGACGGGGACATCTTCCCATATCCCTAATGGTGTCTTCGTCGATCTATCGGCCATTTGGAGTGTGATGTTGGTGCATTTAAGCTCTCCCATCCCCAACCTTTTACTTACCGAGTACGGCATGACACTCACACTAGCCCCTAGATCACATAAGGCTTTGTTGATCGTTGTGTCGCCAATGGTACACGGTATTGAGAAGCTTCCCGGATCCTTTAACTTTGGAGGTGAACTCCCTTGAAGTATTGCACTACTCACCTTAGTGAAGGCGATAGTCTCAAGTTTCCGGATCGACTTCTTCTTTGTGAGGATATCTTTCATGTACTTTGCATAGGCCGGAACGTGATTGATTAATTCCGTGAAAGGAATTGAGACTTCTAAATTCTTCACAATTTCCATGAACTTTCCAAGTTGATCATCAAATTTGGGCTTGGCTTGACGACTTGGAAAAGGAAGTCTAATCACAATGGGCTCCTTCTCTTTGGCCTTGTCTTCATTTTTCTTTGAACTTTCTTCTTTTGATGATTCTCCATCTTTGGAGTTTTGCACAATTTCTTCCTTTTCACTAGCTTCCACAACTTCATCCTCAACTTGCTTCTTCGGTGCTTCATACCTTGTACCACTTCTCAAGTGAATGGCACTAACGTTTCATGTCTAGGGGATTACTTTGAGGTGGTAATTGCCCCTTTTGTCTTTGTGAGCTTGAAGATGCTAGTTGAGTTAATTGTGTTTCCAACATCTTGGTGTGAGCTAGAATGTTGTTGATGGTGGTTTCTTTTGCTTGGCTATCTTTTTGCATTTGGGTGAAAAATTCTTGTTGATTCTTTTGCATTTGGAGGACCGCTTTTTGGACATCAAAACCTTGGTCATTTTGGTGATTGTATGGATTTTGATTTTGGTAACCTTGGTTTTGATTGTAAAAGGGTCTTTGATTTTGGTTTCTCATGGGTGGTGGAGTGTATGTTGTTTGAGGGTTTTGAACATTTTGGCTTTTGTATGAGAGATTTGGATGGAACTTGGTGTTTTCATTGTAAAAATTTGAATAAGGGGTACCACTTTTGTATGCTTGGAAAGCATTCACTTGTTCGGTTGTTCCCCTACACTCACTTGAGTCATGACCCAAAGTTCCACAATTCTCACATATCCCACTTGGGATTGATGAGGATGCCGTCATGGCATTAACATGATGCTTTGATGATTTTGAGTTTTCCTCAAGTCTAGCCATAGCTTGTTCAAACTTCAAGTTGATTGTGTCAATGTGAGCACTAAGTTGAGCACCCAATTGAGTAACGGAGTCCACTTCATGCTTTCCTCCTCTAGTAGCCTTGCGAGGTCTACTATATTGTGAGTTATGGACCGCCATTTCCTCAATCTTGTTCCATGTTTGATTGTCATCAACTTCGGTGAACATTCCATTTGATCCCATATTGAGAATGTTCCTAGAATCTTCATATAAACCATTCCAAAATTGTTGCACCAAAAACCATTCGCTAAGTCCATGGTGAGGACATGAGCGACAAATACCTTTAAACCGCTCCCAAGCTTCATACAAAGACTCTTCATCCCTTTGCTTAAAACCCGTAATTTGAGCTCTTAGCATGTTGGTCTTTTCCGGTGGGTAGAATTTTTTGTAGAAAGCTAGAGCCAACTTCTTCCAAGAATCTATTCCAAGGGTGGCCTTATCAAGGCCCTTCAACCATTGCTTTGCGGTACCGATTAAGGAAAAAGGAAATAAGACCCATCTAATTTGGTCTTGAGTCACGCCCGTTTGAGAGATAGCATCACAATAATCGCAAAAGGTTTCCATATGAGAATGAGGGTCCTCACTAGGCATCCCCCCAAATTGGCTCCTCTCAACTAGTTGGATGAAGGCGGACTTGGCAATAAAATTTCCGGTGAGATGTTGTGGTGTAGGAGTACCATTTGGTAGATTCTCCTCGGTGGGTACGGAGTGTGACGAGAATTTTGGCATTGTAGGTGGATTTTGTGGGGTATTGTGTAATGGGTTTTCTTCTCCTTCTATTGCGAAAGGATTGACAAACTCACTAGTGGGTTGAACAACTTCACCAACACCTCTCAAATTCCTCCTAACAAGTCTCCTATTGTTCGTCAAGGTTCTTTCGATTTCACGGTCAAAAGGTAACAAATCACTTTGTAACCTTCTAGACATGCAAAATATCAAACAACTCAAAAACAATTAGAACAAACCTTGAGGAGTTTTACTTCCTCAAGATGAAGAAAGACACAACTAATAACAAAAAGGAAATCTAAGTCAAGCAAACACCGTCCCCCCAAGAAACGGCGCCATTTTTTGATCGGTCCGTTTCGTATTCACAAATAAATAGATGTGGTCGTTGGTCACGGTCGAATCAAAACACAATTTATAGCTTAACAAGCAACTCTACAATTAGTAAAGAGGCAAGTAAAGGTCGGATCCCAAGGGACGGGAGTTGAAATGAGATTTCTATTGTAACTAGCGGTGTCTAAGGGGTGTCACAAATTGGGTTGATGTAGAAGGTTACTAAACTAGAATAACAATGAAAATAAACAAGCAAGATGAATAAAACGGGATGTAAACAATTAATTAAAGGCACTAGGGTGTCATGGGATCATAGGGGAATCATGGGATATGATCATACAAACATGTTCTCAAATTATAAGCAAGCAATTATTGTTGTGATGGATTGAGTTGGGTTATATCTTACAATCCTAGGAAAGTTTGGGTCCCGGAGCCGAATCGATTAGATTGTACAACACCTACAAGTCGACTTAATCTTCCCTACTCAACAACATGCATGGTCTAATGAGACTCGAGTTGGGTTATGTCTTACAAGTCTCATTGAAAAGATAGGAGATGATAGTAAATGCAAGGATTCATAGGCTTAGCATTTCATCAAGTATAACATGTGCATGAGTTGAGATCAAAACAAGCAAGCAAATAAAACATGAAAGCATATTAATTTAAGCATGAATCATTCCCCATGTTGGTTTCCCCTAATCACCCATTAACCCTAGCTAAGAGACTACTCACTCATTATCATGTTGATCATGCTAGCAAGGTTGTCAATCATACCAACAATATGAAACATGATGAATAAATGAAAGTAATTAACAATAATTAAAAAGGGATTAAGAGATTATACCTACTAATGATTCCAATAATAAAGCAAGAATAATAGAAGTACTTGAATGCTAGATTGAGAGGTTGTCAATCTCCCAATAATAACCCAAATAATCTTCAATTACCCAAAATAAAGGATGAACAAAAGAGAGATTAAAGAACTAAAACTTGGATAAAAACTTGATTAATACTTGATTACAATATTGAAGAGAGATTTGATTGATATTAACTACACTAATTATTGATAAGAAGAACATGCTCCTCTAATTAGCCTAATGGGGTATTTATAGTGAAAATTAGGGAGGATGCATTAGGGTTAACTAAGGGTTAAACTAGTAATTACACTTTTAAGTTGAGCAAGGAGGACCCGGTATTTTTCGAGAGAAGGGCTTCTCTTTTCGTAGCTTGAAGAAGACAATCCGTCTTTGTGAAGAAATCCGGGCGGAATAAGGTCGGGACGGCCGGATTTGGCGATGGAATCCGAGCGGATTCTGGGGAATCCGGACGGATTGTTGAGGGGGAATCCGAGCGGATTCGAGCACGGGACGCTTCGGATTGTGCAGGGGTGGACGGACGGATTGCGACAATCCGCTCGGATTGTCAAAGACATAGTAACTTCTTCTTTTCTTCCCTTTTCTTCATAAATTCCTTGGGGATTTCCTTGGGGACTCAAGGATCTTTCCTCAACATTGCTCTTCTACTATGATATGTACAAAGGCCTTCTAATCTTATCTCTCCTTGATGCTTGGTCATTGGATTCGATCAATTTAGTCTCGTTTTGCCATGAAAATGCAAGATTCTTACTCCTTTCCTACCAAGGGATCAAAATCTCAAAGAATATGCAAAACAAAGAACTAAAGATAAGAAATGACCCAAATAAGCACTAAAAAGCATGGAAACAAGGCTAATTCGGGGGCTAAATATGCGCCAATTATGGTCACATCAGTTGTGTGATTTCATGTGTGCAATGTTAAGTTGGCAAGCCCTCGCATGACGTAGTTTTGTATGTGTTGATACGAGCTAATAGATTTCCTGCTTGACATAACCCTTCATTGGTGTATGATAATATGTGATAGTTGAAATGATGGAATTGAAATGTTTACTTGAGTGAGATATATGTGATATGGGTAGAGGATTGTTTCATGAGAAATGCAATTAATTGTATGAGTGTTGCGTGTTTGAATATGATGAGTTTTAAAGCTTTAATTTACATGTGTGTTTTAGCCAGTTGATAGGCTTCTTGCATGATATAATTGTTCATAATGGTATATGTGATAACATGTAGAAGTTGGATGAAAGTAATGATACGTATGACATGTTTTGAGAATGAGTGTGAGGGGTGTTAGCTAGCCTCGTCCTTTGGCATGTTAATACTGCATCTATATTTGGATTTCACTAGTGCCATAGTAGGGTGTGATTAGTAATAGTTGTTAGTAAAGTAGTCGCTAGTATAAGAATAGTAATTCTTAGTCGGAAATTGCAAACCATAGAAAGGCACCCAACCGAGTGCGAGCTAGTACTCGACCGAGTGAACCCTAGCATTCTACCGAGTGGACCATTTTCCAGAAAATTGAACATTTATGGAAGTGTATCACTCGACCGAGTGAAGAAGGCACTCGACCAGTGGACGGGCACTCGACCGAGTGGACTCAGCACTCGACCGAGTGCCATTTTATGGGGTGTGAATTTCGCGAGATTTGTATTATTACCTCATCTCTTGCATTTCTTCATCATTTCTCATAACAAAAGTTACCAAAATCTCTTTAAATTTTTTCCCAAAACTCCATTGTCGATGTTTGTTGCTTAGACTTAAGTTTTCTACTCCATTTTATCCTCTTAATTCTTGCTAATTAAACAATGTGAGTGGTTTTCTCCGTGCTCTTATTTCTCTCAATTTGATTTTGTTTAGATTTACTTTATTTTCTTCAAGTCTTACCAATTATTTGCATGTTTTGTTAGGATTCAAGATAGTGATCACCTTTTTATAACATTATGATATCAAGTATAAAATTTTATATTTAATTTTGCCCAAAAATTTTATGAACCCAAAAATATGTATTCTCGAGTCAATAACTTCAGTTGGTGTTTGTTGCTTGGTTAATTGTTTAACAAGGACTAAAGTTTGGTTGTTGTTGCTAACTCTTGTCATACATTTGAATTTTGTCTTGAAATTTTATCCCAAACTTCTCGAAGCCTTGATGTTCATGTTTGAGTTTCAATTTATCTTTCGTGTTTAATAACTTAGCTTAATTGACTAATGAGCCCACTATCCTTGTAGTGACGACATGTATTATCTTGAATCAAAATTTCATCTTGTAGATACCTCATTTCTGCACCTCCCGAAAACCACCCGGTGATGATTGGGCCGCATGTTTGGTACGCGGAACGATTTATGACAGTTCGTAAGTTTATCGTCAAGTGATCGCTCAAACATTTATGTCTACCTCTTAAATGTCATCTACGTGCCGATACAGTCGTTTTGGCAGTAATTAGAGTACATTTGGAGTCCGGGCCTAAAACCGTCTTCATTTTCTGATAACCATTAAAATGCCGAGTCGGAATGTTCTGAAATGTTCCGGATATTTATATTCCAAATTTTATAAATCTTTTAGTCTTTGGTAAACAATTTCCCGAAATATTCACACAAAATATTAAGGAAAACCAAATTATTCCGTTATTCCATAAACTAAACACGGAAATCTTTCTTCCGCAGGAGGAAACCACTTGTGAATAGACGCAGCAAGTGCTGCGCCTCTTCCAAGAGACGCAGTGCTTGCTGCGCATCTTCCCAAGTCCTTTTATGCGTATTTTTCGTATCTTTTCGAGATTCACTTCCAAAGTTTCTCCGAAAACCCTACTTCCTCCACGTGATTAGTATAAATAGAGACCTTCGGTCTCACATATTTCTCACGCGAGTGTCCGCCCTTATCTTCTCCCTTTGCATTCTAGACCACGTTCTTACTTTTTGGCGTCTACATGCTTGAACTTTCGACCACGTAAGCTCGGATCATTCTGAGTACCAGCCTCGTTTTGCATGACCGACCAATTTGACCAACTCCACCATAATCAACTTTAATCAATCTGTTTTAATTCGTCTTACGAGGGCACTTTCTGTTGGAATATGTGTCCTCCGACAATAATGCGATCACAATTGTCGATCACGATGATCACATGTTTAACTCTCATTTTAAGAATACAATTGGGAAGTAATATTTTACTGTCAACTGGTCCACACATATCGGTAATGATTGGCTGACTAGAGTTTGACATTACTGTCGTGCGACGGTGGTGATCAGTTGATCCCCTTAGGTCATACCTAAAGGGTAACACTCTAAATTGAATATTTAATTGGTCGTATGACGATACGAGTCAATTAAATTGCTTAAAATTGACGGACGATTTTGGGAGTAATATTTACGTGTCTCGTTGTAATTTGATTAAATTAGACACGGTCTAAGTAATCGAATTGTTTTATTGCTTAGATGAAATTATCGTTTACGGAAACAATTGAACTGAATGAATAATTTATTATAAATACAAGATGTTGTAGTTTATAATTGTTAAAGTGTTTTGGTACAAGTAATTGTGAATTACTAAGTCGATTTTGTACATGACGTATTTTATTAATACGTTGATTTTTAATACGTTAAAAATACATGACAATTTTACATGACTTGTGACATGTGACAAATTGACAAAGATAAAATGGAATCCATTTTATCCCATATGGACCGAAATATGGAGGTAGTATGGTGTTTAAATTTTGTTTAATTAATTGAGTGGGAACAATATGATTACACTACCAACACCTAGCCTTGCATGCCTATTTCTTGGTTAGAGAATTAAGCCCATGCATTGGCTCCCCAATCCCTCCTTCCACCGGTTTTTGAAAGACCAAATATAGAGTTTTTCTCTATCATTTTTATTCATTCACAATTCATATGATTTCTAGTGTAAGAAATTAAAAACTCTCTAAGAAAAACTAGAGAAATAAAAACTCCAAATATCTTCCTCTCTTGGCCGAAATACAAGAGATAAAAACATTAGTTTTGGGTCAATTTTATTAAGATTAATATTGTTCTAGTATAAATAATATTAGTCTTTTAGGAGGTTATCTTGGGTATAATTCCTTGGGAGAGAGTCTATCCTTGAATCTTTGTTCATCCATTTTAGGAGAGCTCAAGAACAAGTAAGAAGGAGATCTTACTTGTACCCTTTGATCCGAAATTTCCAATGTAAGAATGATGATTTCTTCTATATATTTACTTATGTTTGCATGCATAAGATCTAATTAATTTTATGACTAAATTAAATTAAAACATATATGAATATGTTGACTATAATGAGATATAGATTTCTAACACTTTCGTCTACATTCGAGTCGAGCATCACTAATCGTTAACTTAGTTCATCTCGTTTCGTCAAACATGTAAGTCTGAGGGTGTAAATCTCTCTTTTATTTATTGTTATTTATTTTTGTAATCATATTGTAAGATTTATGTCGAAAATACAATTAAAACCGATTTCTAAAACCCTTTGTTTAAAACCCTTTTACGGATTATCGAGGACAACAGTCGAGAAAGGACGCAAAGAATCGCTGCTGCGCCTCTTGAAGGGACGCAGCACCTCGCTTGCGCCTCTTCGTGAGGTTGCCAGATTCTCGCTTCCTTTCTTCTTCCTTCGTCTTTCGTTGATTCGTTTATTTTTCTTTTGTTTTTATTTGTTCCTTGTTTTAATATAACAATCTGAACATAATAATTCCAATATATAAATTGTTCATCGCCATTAGTAATTAGTTCATCTCATTAATTCCCGACTTAAATCCCAAGTAATTAATATTTGCGGGTTTTCGTCATTAAAGTCAAACCGAGTTTTAGAGATTCGATTCATTCATATTGGATCTCTGGAATTCGATCTTTGATATATTCTCACCTGTTTATTATCATATTCATCATTAGTCCGTCATTAATTCATCGTATTTAACCTAATTAATTTGTTTAGTTTATTCAATTCATTAATTAACCCTATCAATCTTGTATAGTTCGTCCTAATTAGTTTTTATCCGTGTTTTATTGTTTTTATGACCCTTAATCACATGTAAATAATCTGATAATCACTTTCATCCGAGTAAATAATATAATCAATCATTAAAATCACCAACGAACATTAACGACTTGCAATTCCGGCTTCACAGCCAGAACTGAGCCAAGGAACAGACGCAGCAACTGTTGCGCCTCTTCCAAGGGACGCAGCTCTGCTGCACGTGTTCCTGGTTGACTTCTGTCTCTGAACTTCCGTGTTGCCTTGACCTAGTTTATTAATTATATATTTAATTAGCTATTAATCGTATTATCACCCTAATTTCTGTTCGTTAATTTAATTTATTTATTCTTTCTTTTCTAAATTATCCGTTTTAGATGTATTTTCGACATAAATCAATTAACCCAATGTAATTATTGTAATTTTCATTATTGTAATTTTCCTTTATTGTATTTATCATTGTACCTTTTTATTGCTTGTATGCTTTCACATGTAATTGAACTTAAATCCCGACTCGACCTAATTGTATGCTAAAACTACATGTTTCACCGACTTAGTATTAATCTTCACATGCTAGGATTAATTCTATGGATGTTGCATTGCATGCATATAATCGACAATATATCGAGTATAGACAATTTCCCCAATCATTAGTAGAGGCCGCTATCGAGGCGGGCGGGATTAGGTGTTCGATCAAAAGAGCTTCCTAATACGTACCCTCACCCCTTACTCCAGATCTCTGTGAACATCCGTGTTCATTGGCATCCACGAGAGTCATTCTAGACATAGAATGCTAAGGGTAACGAGTTCTTGGTGTTCATGTCACTACTTTGTGTCTTGACATGACACGAGGTATTCGAACGGTTTCCAATTTTCCACAATAAATTGGTGGCGACTCCACAAATGCAAACGCTTGTTTCCCAAGCGCTGGCGTGGCCCATGTCCACAGTTTGGCGACTCCGCTGGGGATTAATACACTTATGTGTAGCCAAAAGGGTGAAACTTGAACAAGGTTAGGGAATAGTTTGCACAAGACAATTGTCGGTTTTCATAACTCGGTCTTCCTAGATCGTTTATTCGGCCTTCCTAGGCCCAACCCAACCCATTCGACCAATCGTCCCGTCTAAACGGTCCTAATTCTTATTTGGGCCTAAGGATGGATAGCGATTGACGTCATCTATACCATGGTACTTACTCTTGTTTGTATCAAGGACTTTCACTACTTGAGGAAATGGACTAGGAATCAGCCTTACTCTTGTTTGGTACGAGCCTCTCCACAAACTTCGGGTTTGATTGTTCGGTATGGCAACCCACCCTTTAAACCAAAACCCATTTAAATGCACTCAGCATCCCGTTATAATGCTTGTATATTGTTTGTACCATACGTGATCACCCTTTTCTAAACAAAACCATGACGATTTTTGTAAAATTCAAAATCCTTCTTTAAAATGTAAAATTTCGAACTTAGGCCTAATATTAGCGCAAAACAAGTCGAAACTCTGTCCAATTGTCGAGTCAAAGTTCGGGCCTCAAAACCCATTTCAAAACTTCACTTCGAGTCCACTCTTACAACTACACTAAAGTTGACTAGGACCAACATTTTTCAAACTCTGTCATTTCCTCAAAACTCACTGACACAAGTGGCACACTCTCACTTCACGAGTCCAAACATTTCTTTTCAAGTAAGTGTGCTAGAGTGGTCGATCGTGTTTTGATTCATCGTCGATCTCTTATTCAGTTTTCAAGATGCCTGGAACAAGCGACGTGAACTTCAATCAACTCCAGGATAGTAATGATCAAATCCTAACCGTGCTAGCTCGTCTCCAAGTTACTCAAGACCAAGTGTATGATCGCCTTGACACCATTGAGGGCCGAATATATGCCGTGGAAACGAGGATGCCTCCTCGAGAAAGTGAAATCGCTGATGACTTCGTGAATGACTTCGGGGACGAAAACCCTCCGATGGGTATGACTGCAGCTGAGAAACGACTCCAATACTTAGAGGAGCAATTGATGTATCTTAAAGGGGATGACATTTATAGGGAGAATAATCGCAAGTATGAGGCCGTGAGTTCCAAGTTGCCAACCAACTTCAACATGACGGATATCCTTAAATTCAAGGGGCATGAAAACCCTTTGAACCATATCCGTGCCTTCAAGGATTACATGTCTATCAAAGGCATTAAACCCGAGATGTTTTTAAGGATCTTTCCTTCATCTCTTGACACCATCCCAAAACAATGGTTCTATTCGCTAGATCACAAGAAAATCGCTACTTGGGACGATGCCGCAATCGAGTTTGCTAAACAATATGCGGATAATGCTGAAATCCAAGTCAACATGCGCACTTTAGAGGTTCTTACCCAAAATGACAAAGAAGGTTTCACCGATTTCCTAAGTCGGTGGAGGAAGACTAGTACTCAACTTGTTGAACGTCCAGATGAGGCTACCCTTGTGGAGAAATTCGTGGACAACCTAAAGCCCACCTATGCAAATCATTTGATGTATCAAAACATCAAGACTTTCAATGATTTGACCGTACTAGGGACAAGGATCGAAGATGACATTCGTAAAGGGCTCTTGTCCAAAACGATAGGTCGTGGATATCAAGGCTCAACAAGTCGTTCTTACGGCTCTACTAGCAAGACTGATGAAGTTAACCTCCTTGAGCCATCTAAAAAGAGTACCCCTCCAAGGAAATTCACAAATCTAGGGGACACATATTCCAACGCTCTGAAAAGATTGATGAAACTCGGGAAACTTCAACCCATAGGCCCTACGCCTTTGAACCAGGAAAAGAAATCCAAGTTCGGGATGAGAATTCGTCATGCGAATACCATAGAGGTAAGGGACATGATACGAGAGAAATGCTACAAACGCAAAATGTACTTCAAGACATGATTGAAGACGGTCGCCTACCAATACCACCTGGAGGTAAGCCTAACAACACTAAGAATCCTCTTGGAGTTCTAGTGATTACAAATGAAGAATCTACCATAGATTGTTCACATCTCATTTCCCAGTCGAAGATGAAGTTCATGCAATAGAAAATGAAGGGAACTACTCCACCATTTCCCCAACCATCACTGATTTCATCGCATGGGCAAAAAGTGCGGATAGGCAAGTCTTGGAACTAGAGAGTGCAGTGGCAACCTTACGTGGCCCCAACGCCACAACTAGAGAACGTGCACCACTAGTTTTCTCTCAAAACACTACAATGCAAGAAGTAGTAGCCATGGTTGATGATCTAGTCGACCAAATTATCCAATTAGAAGCAGAAATCATGAGAATGAGGGAACTTGTTGCTATCAATGGAATATGGGCCGACGATGACGAAGATCGTATCTCCTTTGAACACTACTTAGTCAAAGTCGGTGAGGAAATAGTCCAGAATTGTGAAGATCAAGATGTAGATCACCTCACTCGTTCAGGACGCCCATACCAAAATACTTCCCAAAATGGTCCCATAGCAAACGGTCCAACCAAGTGATAATGAAGAAGGCTCTACCGACCATCTACTAAAGCAACTACAAAAGACAAAGGTTGATCTTTCAGTCTGGCAACTAGTGTCAAGCTCATTCCCACATCGCCAAGCTTTACCGCAAGCTTTGGCCAAACTAAATGTGGCACATAACTCCACACCCGACGACGTGGTCAACTTGGTCTTCCAAGAATCACCAAAGCTAAGTAATCCTATTACTTTCTCGGATGAGGATTTGCCACCCTTCGGCGCTAGTCATAACTTAGCTTTTTATATCACCGTCATTTGCTTAAAGAAGAATGTGCCAATGACCTTAGTAGACGATGGCTCCATAGTCAATGTCATACCCTTGAAAACGGCATATAAATTAGGCATGATAGAATCATATTGGACTCCTACCAATCAAGGTGTTCGCGCATATGATGGTACACGACGAAAGGTGGTGGGACTTGTTGACCTAACCATAGCCACAAGGCCGATTGAGAGAAAGGTCAATTTCCAAATAGTAGACATTGAGGCATCCTTCAACATACTTCTGGGAAGACCCTGGATTCACGCTTCCAAAGCGATAACATCCACACTCCACCAGAAAATCAAAATCCCACTAAATGATAAGGTGGTGACGATCACTTCATCGCCCATCAAGGCAATCATCGAAAAGAAGTCAAGCAATCAAGTCCTTACAGATCCAGTGCATGAACTTGGGGGCTTTCATATCATAAACGTCATAGAGAGTGAATTGGCACCATTATACTTCAATCCCTACTCTAACTTAGTGGTCAACCACATACTCAAAACCCAGGGATATTTCCCGGGAATGCCTTTGAATCTTATCCGAAGGAGCACCATTGCCCCCTACAAGGAGGGTAATTCACAAAGAATACCCCTTGGATTAGGATACAAACCCACCAAAGAGGAAGTTCTCGAGATGCTCACTCAAATTCAAAACCGTAAGAATGTGGGAATCCAAATGCGACCCTATCTCCCTACCCTAAATGGATACTTCGTTGGGGAAGGAAGTCAAGAACTCTTTCATGGATTTCCCGAACCTTGGCATTATCTCGAAAGGAAGTTAGCCGGAATCGAGATCTTTCACGATTGTTACTTCATTCCTCTAGAAACGGTTCCTACCGTCAAGACTCGTCAAGCACCTTGCCTAGACGAACAAGCCGTGAGTCTACTATTTGGAGAAGATCGATTTGTTAGAGCCACGCAGGACGAGATCATTACTATGATACTTCAAGATGATCACTTCAACCCTACCGCGTTAATCACAGAAATCAACACCAATCAGCAGAAAGGATGGAGAAAATCGATCAAGTGGACAAACAATCAAGGAAGACTCTTCAAGCTCACTCTTTTGGAGAAGGAGAGATGTTCAAAGGAGAACCAGAAGACGATGAATTCGAGTCAGAGTCAGAGTCGGAGTCAGAGTCGGAGTCTAGAGAAGTTCCTAGAGAGTCTCCTCCTGTCGTCATTCCCACTCCCCTCGTCTCTCCTAGCCTAGTATCGAATAGCAACAGTAGTTCGGGAAATGTCCCAACCACTGTCCCTTTGCCGCCACTGACCACAGATCAGATGGCGTCTTTGTTCCAACTTTTCTCAAATCTTAATATGAATAAATAAGGTTCTGCTTACTCTTCGTGTTATCTTGAATGCAATTCTGTTTATGATGATGACGAGGATGACCCAGACCCTGACTCAATCGAAATACCTCCCTACATAGCCAAAGAAATACTACAAGAGGGGGAAGGGGGACCAGTGATAGAAAATACTGAACCCATCAACGTAGGAACTGAACTAGAACCCCAAGAACTTAGGATAGGGACAACCCTGAGCCCCACCGAAAGGGCCAATTTCATAGACCTCCTACACGAGTTCAAAGACGGTTTTGCTTGGTCCTATGCCAGGGATCGACAGGGAGATTGCAGAGCATAGAATCCCAATCAAACCAGGGTTCAAACCCGTGAAACAGAAGCTTCGAAGAATGAGGACAGAATGGGCTCTTAAGATCAAAGAAGAAGTCGATAAACAATTCAAAGCCGGGTTCATCAAAGTTTTCGAGTACTCAAACTGGGTAGCTAACATAGTACCCGTACCCAAAAAGGATGGGAGAATCCGTGTTTGTGTTGACTTTAGAGACTTAAACAAAGCAAGCCCTAAGGATGACTTTCCTCTACCACATATCGACATATTAGTGGATAATACAGCGGATCACGCGTTGCTATCCTTCATGGATGGATACGCGGGATATTACCAGATCAAGATGGCCTTAGAGGACATGCATAAGACTGCCTTTGTCACTCAATGGGGGACCTACTGCTACACGGTTATGCCGTTTGGGTTAATCAACGCCGGAGCTACATACCAACGCACCGCAACTACGCTCTTACATGACATGATGCATATCCGTTTACTAGCTTCCCAATACGTCCTTATGCAAGGAGAGTTATATAAAAGAACACCTCTTGGTGTAATCCTACGTTGTCTTGATCATTCACAGGCACGAAAAGTGATGGAAGAAGTCCATGATGGAGAATGTGGCCCTCACATGAGTGGACCCATGATGGCAAAGAAAATCACACGTTTAGGATATTATTGGACCACGATGGAATCTGATTGCATCAAATATGTGAGACATTGCCATAATTGCCAGATCTTCGGGAATGTACAACATGTTCCTCCCTCATTGCTTTACACCATGACATCTCCTTGGCCATTTTCTGCTTGGGGAATTGACATCATCGGCAAGATCACTCCAGCCGGAACAGGAGGTCACTGTTTCATCCTAGTAGCAATCGATTACTTCACCAAGTGGGTAGAAGCGGCTTCCTACACCAGTCTTACAGCCAAGAACGTGGCAAAGTTCATACAAACCAATATCATCTGTCGATATGGTTGCCCACATGAGATCATCAGTGACAATGGATCACATTTCCAAGCTGAGACTGAGCAATTGCTAGACAAGTACAAAATCAAGCATCACCACTCCTCGCCATATAGACCACAAACCAATGGCGCGGTAACGGCAGCAAACAAAAACGTTGTCACAATTCTCAAGAAAATGATTGACAACTATAGAGACTGGCCAAGCAAGATACCCTTTGCTTTATGGGGATACCGTACATCCGTTAGGACGCCCACTGGGGCTACTTCTTTCTATTTGACCTACGGCATGGAAGTCGTACAACCAGTCGAGCTAGAAATACCATCCTTGCGTATTTTACTCGAAAGTCAAATACCCGAAGCCGATTGGAAGAGGGATAGATATGAAGAACTCATCCTCCTAGATGAAGGAAGGTTACGTGCATTACATAATGTGCAGACATATCAGGCGCGTATTAAACGAGCCTTCAACAAAAGGGTTAAGCCAAGGAACATCAAAGAAGGAGATTTGGTCCTCAAATCCATTAAGGCTCTTTTACCTGTCGATCCACGAGGAAAATTCAAACCCAATTGGGCCGGGCCATTCCTAGTCAAGTCCATACTTCCAGGGGGTGCGGTTAGGATCACAGACCTAGAAGGGAACGAATTTACCAACCCAACAAACCTTGACCAATTAAAACGTTATTACGCCTAGAATAGGAGCAAAAACGCGCCTCGCGTAACCTCACGTGTCGCTCTTGTGGCACGAAATAAACGGCCCCTGGCCAAGCTGAATCAAGCTAATGTCATCTTGCTCTTGCATTGTGACAATTTGTCATTCTCATATCATCAAATAAACTAAATTGCATTTTCGGAGTAAGTAAAGCACATGCTTATTTTCTAGAGTTCATTACAAGCTCTTGCTTAGAACAATTATTCTTTTACATTTACTCGAACTACGCGCAAGGGTTTGATTTCATTTTTTTAATGAATACGTAGGCAATCCTTCACGGGATACAACCCACTTAATCGCTTTAATTGTAAATAGAAGGACATTTGCAAATGCATTTGAAATTCGACAAGAATAATGAAAAAGAAAACCACAACAGTTTCATAACCAATCAACCTCTTTTATTTCATTCATAATAATAATACGTTACATAATAAAATCATAATAAAAATAAATAGGCTAGGATTCTAAAAACCCCACCTTCTTATTACAACAACAATAATAATAAATAATAATAAAAGACTTAGGCTACTCTTCCATTTTCCCTTTGCCTTTGTCATTTTTATCATACTTCTTGTCACGACCTCGAGCCGGACGCTCTTGCGCCACTTCCGACCTAATCACCAATGGTCTCTCTCGTGGTCTTGCTTTGCCATTCTTGCCAACCACCATCTCGACGGCAGGAGAAGTCTTCGGTTTCTTCGAAGGATGAACAATTCGAAACCCGGCTTCTTCCTCTCCCTCGGTCAGATGCTTCTCCTTCTCCTTCTCCACCTCGCGAACCTTGTAGTCAACAGGTTCACGCTTCCTTAGTCTCTCGCGTTCCTCCGGAGTAGAAGCTTCCCTCCACCGCATATAGGAATCTGACACCCATAGAGCACTGACAGAAGAATTCAAGAACCAAATGTTCCTCTGAGCCCATTTGATGGCCCACTCTCTTCGACTCTCCGTAGTAAGCGCCACGGCGATCACGGACAGTGTCAAGCTTCGGGATCATCTGCTTCAATCCAACCTGCCTCATCAACCTCTCCGGGAAGATGCATATCATAAAATCCAAACCGAGAATGCGAACAGCTCGGGTAGGATCCAGGGAAGATACTCCAGTGACAGATTTGAGGTGCCACCATGGTACGATCCATCTAATTAAAGGACCATCTTCACTTTTCAACTTGTTTTCCTAGTAGTTGCACACTCGAGTGAAGTCCACCATGTAAAGCCTGGTCCTCATTGCAATCGAACGAGCATGGTAAGAAGGAACATTAGCTGGGGGCTCGATCAATCGAAGACGCTCCATAAGCCAAACCTACCAAAAGCGGGTATTAAAAAAAAAAAAAAAAAACAACAAAAAAAAAACGAAAAAAAAAGAACAAAAAATATTCTTTGACCTGCAAAATAATGGGACTTCCCAAATAAGGTAGGTCGCGATTGGCTTTCCTGTTATCCAAGCCCAATAGGATCTCTCCTAAACACAGACACGCTGGGCTCCTGCGCAGCACCATTTGCTCATTCATGCTCAAAAGACGAGGGTCGCCCCTCATGTCCTCATCAACATGCCCTTGAAGGACATATATATGTAATAGGCAGAATCCGAATGCCCTTCGCCTCGCAACATAAGAAACAGTAGGATCAGCCTTATTGATGAAGCGATCAATGAAATCCAACATCCGCACTCCTTTAGAAGTCACAAGACGGTCAACATCAGCTCTGGCCAATCCAAGCAAGTCTCTAAACTTATTCTTATACCCTTGAGAAGTGGAGGGAATAGCAGGCAAATGTTCCGGATCCCAACCACCAATCGCAGCAATCTCCTCAGGAAATGGGCAAATATCGCCTCCAGGGAAGGCAAATACGTGATGGTTCGAGTCCCAATAGTCAAGACAAGCATCGAGAAACGGTTTGACTACCTTGATCAATTTCAAGCTCAAAAGTGCTCCAAAGTTATAAGCACCCATGTCATACTTCTCCACACTAGAGAACTCATTTGTCCATTCTTTTAGACGAATTTCAAGAGTATTCATGTTGTAGGATTATTTTGGGAGTTTTGTGTAATAAGACAAACAAAGACGGAAGAATTATGTGAATAAAACCTCCTTCGACGTCTCTATTTATACTAAAAGTTGTTTCCTAAAATCCGTCAGAACGGACGCACTAGGGAACAGGCGCAGCAGGTGCTGCGCCTCTTCGAAGGGACGCAGCTCTCGCTACGCCTCTTCCTCAGCTGTTTTACTGTGATTTTCCGCGTTGGATCTTTCCTAAATTCCTAAACGAATAATTTCCTATTCATACGGGTTATTATTTTGGTAAACGCGTCAAGTTACCATATTTCGTGTTTCCTAATTTCGCGGGCACGCAACTCGAGACGATTGATGCGTGTCACTGTGTGCACCAAAAATAATATTTATAATACCTATTAAAACTAACAGAAGTTAGTGGTAACAGGGTCGAACCACAGAGAGGCGGGGGAGTATTTATTGTCTATTATTCTAGTCTTAAAGTAACAATTTGAGGGGGTTTGGATTGATTAATAACTAAACTAAATGCAAATAAAAATAAATAAGACAATAAAAATAAGCAATAAAAATAAATGATGTGAACAAATAATGAAAAGGAGCTAGGATGGTCGGGTCACTACAGCTACGATGGCACATAAGTCTAGGTAAGTCTCGAAATACAGTCGTGGGTGATGGGTATGATAGGTCCTCTCGGTCCAAGTCAACTAATAGCCCCTCTCGGTCTATGCTATTAGTCCCTAGGTGTCACTAATACTAACTTTCGTTCTTGACTAGTGATCTTAATGCCTAAATTACATTATCTTTCGATCTAGCAATTTAGCCGTCTTAATTCGTTAATTTAAGTCCTGCCCTATCTTTCGATGTACGGGTTGGTCAAAACTAAGCATCTAACAAGTCTCCGCTAGGTCTCATTGATAGATATTGCACTTAACGAGTCAAACGAAGCAAATCAGTCACGAAGGTGGTCGATCGACCAACCGACTCAGTCGACCGACCAGATAAGCCAGTCGGTCGACCAAGCCCTAATCCGAGGGTAGCCTATTCTAGTGCCATCTACGCTAAGTTCGCCTACATCCTATCAATGGTGATTTAGCTAGACATATTAATGATGATAACAATAACGAGATTCATAAAAACTATAAAGAAAGACATGATCGAATAATTATAACAATAATAACGCATAAACTAATCTAGGGTTCGGGTTTCTAAGCTAGCAAGATCTAAATCTAATAAAGCAAAAACGTCAACTGTAAATAAAAGAATGATAATTACCGAAGCAAAAGGCAAGAATTGAATCCGTAGCAAAGAACTTTATTAAAGAACCAATTTGATGAAGTAAACTAATGTAGCGAATGAACTGAGATCTAAACTATGAATAATAATTTCTGAATGTTCTCTAGAGTAGATAGATGTTACGTTATAAAGAGGTTCTCACGTAACTTATTTCCTAAAGACCTAATTACAATGGGCTTAATCCACATCTTTTTAATTTCCGCATCAGCTCGTGGGGTGGTCGATCGACCATCGGGAAAATCGATCGACCACAAAGCGCCAGACAGAATGCATTCTGACGAATTCTGCAGCGCGCACCGATCTTAAATAAACTACCATTTCTTCGTTACTTGGTCAAATCAGGCGTTCTACACGGCGTTGAAAGCTAAGAGGATAAGCTTTCACCTCCAATTGGAATCACTCGATTATCAGGTCTAGAACTCGAGATATTGCCATCTGAAGTAGGCTGCAATATCGTGAAGTGCTTCTTTGCTTGTTAAACTCGTACGCACCCATGCTTTTGCCATCTTTAGGCCTTGAAACGCGCACCAAGCTCATTCCTCAAGTCTCTACTCCATGCCAAATGCAATGCTAAGTACTTAGGGACGGATTCGGCTCATTTCCGCTGGATTCTTCACATTTCTGCAATATTATACAAAAACACGAAAGTAGACGGAAATAGGGAAAATAGTAGCATAAACTACATAATTGAGCTCTGAAATGCGTGTAAAAGAGGGTGTAAAACATCATATTAATGACACGCATCAAACTTTCCCAAACCAAACCCTTGCTTGTCCCCAAACAAGAACTAGACTCGATCGTAAAACCTAATGGAACGAGTTCAATCTCAGAGCGAAATGCAACTATTAATCCTAAACCAATTTAATGCAACAACTAACAATCAATTAGCAATATGAATCATGCAAACGAGTTATGTAGTCGTTAAAAACTGCTGAGCCGTCAACTATAGAGACTTATCATTATGGACTCTCACGGGTCGCTCATATCACACAATGAATACGGGTGAGTAATGTAAAAGATAGAAAGAATTCATTTTGTGATGACTCTCACCTAACTACGACCTATATGAACATGCCTGCAATCTAATATGAAAATAATCTCTACAACCGTACATATGCATTCCAACCAAACAAATGACCATGACACATGCCGAGGTAAATATGGATATGTGAGGTAATGGGTAAGAAGGGCTAAGATGAATTTGGATAAGAGGAGTAAAAGCCAAGCTAGTAATTACAGATCCAAATTATAACAACATCCACTTCCTTACTCAAGATCTTCAATAAAACCAGTGCTAATTGTCAAGCACTAAACTCACAATCTCCAAAAGATGTAACTCCCCAAATGATATAAATACAACATGGGAGTGTAAATCACCAACTCATAACAATTGTAGCATGTGATTTTCGTATTTTCTTTTTTTTCTCGGGCTTCAGTCGATCGACCAAGATGGTCAGTCGATCGACCGGATTTGGCTCTTTTGTCGAACAATGTGCTCGTTTTTGCTCTTTTTTTTTTCTTTTTCTATATTTTTTCTTTCAATTCTATTTTTCTTTCCTCCTTTCCAACATTCCACCAACCTTCTTATAAAGAGCAATATAACCAAGATGCGATAAACACATTCCCAAAAAACTAAAACCACTAGCTCGGATAAGGTAGGCTAAATATAGTATGTAGCTTATGGGAAAAAAAGGCAATTTGGCTATGTGAGGTTTATGGGTAAAATGAGAAAAGGGGACCTCTACCACATGTGTCAACAAACCGCAAACTGAATGTATACATGTATTAAGCAGATTAAGTTCATATTTATGCATATTGATATAACATGTCTCATAAGGAGTAACTACTCACAATCCTAGATGAACTGGTCATAGATGTCACCAGTTATAGGCTCTAAACCTCAGAAAATGATGTAGTTTGCCAAAATTTAAGTCAAGTCTCAAATTCAGCAAATAAATTAACGAAAACTCGTAGACTATGCATATGTGATTCTACTAATAAAATGTCAATTAGCAAGGCTTAGGCATAAACTGCTGAAAATGCAATGTCATCATTGAAATACTACCGTTCCGACTCGACCTACATGCTAAAATAAACATGCAATTTTTTGAATTTTTTGAGATTTTTCAATTTTTTTGGATTTTTGTATATATGGAGAAATTAAATAACAATGCAAACAGAATAATTAAACGTGAATGCAAAAACATATGAATGCTATATAATGCAAAACCCTTCCCTAAACCAAATCACACAATGTCCCCATTGTACGAAATCATGTATAAGAAGCGAAAAAGGAAATGGGAATTTGCATTTAAAGAACTACAACTGAATAAGACATAAGAGAAAAAGATTTCGGGAACTCACAAGACTTCACGCGCGAACGAAAACCTCCCCAAACCAGCGCGAGCTAGGAAGTTTCGGTAGCCAACAGTGCTACCATAAGTACCTGAAAAGACAGAAAAGCAAACCTTCATTCGGAAATAAAAGAGTTTGAGCGGGAAAAATGTGCATGGAATTTAAAGTAGAAGAAAACGAGAGTCAAGTATAGCAGCGTTGGTGGTCGACCGACCACACGGCGGGTGAACAGTGCTCTCTGGAAGCAGCAACCCGGTCGATCGACCGATTGGGCTAGTCGACCGACCATTGCACCTGATGCAGCAGTCTTGTTTCCTTCGTAATTAACTCACTAAATTGAGTTAAAATGGTCTAAAACCTGTAATGCACAATAATACGCGCCCAAAAATTGCGCAAAACCCAAAGTAATAGTCTAAAGCTTTTAAATCCTAAGCAAACCAAATTAAAGCGAAGTCTCGCGCAAACCAAAACAATAAAAAGTCTAACAAAAGCAATAAAAAAAGTCTTTTAAAGGTCTAAGAAACGAATACATCAACGGAAACTGCGGAAAATCTCCGACCAAGGCTTCTGTCTACATGAAGTAGCTTCCGCAGTGCTCATCTCAGAAGCTAGACTCCACTCTACTCCGACTGGAATACTCAATGGATCATCTCTAGCATCTTCCCAAGCTTGGCCGTCATCTTCTAGCTCCTCACACTCAAGATCCGACTCCGAAATTTTGACTGGCTCCTTCTTCTTGGGCTCCTCATCTGGCTCCTCGTCTGTCCCATAGCTAAGACATCCCAAACCGCCTCTCTGAACAATGGCTCCTTCACAGCTGGAGCGATCCGCGGTTCTTTCTTCCCCAAACCGGATCCTGCAACATCCAAAACAAGAGAATCGTCCTCCAAATTGCTCCCAATCTGGGGCGGAGGTGTCATAACAGGAATAGGTACAGGTAAGGAAGTAGGAATCTCAACATAAGATTTCTTTTCAGAAATCACATTGCAAGTAACGGGGCACATAGGATCTCTCTTTTCATGAGACTGGGCAAACAATATAGAGTGCTTTTCTACCTTAAATCTCAAAGTTCTTTCCCCTACATCACTTATTGCACCAGCAGTGTGCAGAAACGGTCTTCCTAAAATAATTGGGGTGTTGAAATCTTCAGGAATATCCAAAACAACAAAGTCAACAGGAAAAAAGAACTTTTCAATTTGAACAGGCACATTCTCTAAGACCCCTACTGGATGAACTGCAGAACGGTCAGCCATTTGCACAGTCATGCCATGCCAAGAATAAGAAATCTAGTCAATCCCAACTTCTTAGCCAGATTCAGTGGCATAACACTGACACTAGCCCCTAAATCACATAATGCCTTCTCAATTGAGAAGGTACCAATATTACAGGGGACAGAGAAACTACCCGGGTCGAGACAGGTTTACGATCGCAGTGTGATTTAAGTATGAACTAGACTCTTCAGTTAAATGCATAGACTCGACAGCATTCAAAGACCTTTTCTTAGCTAGTAACTGTCTCATAAACTTCATATATGCAGGTATTTGATTAACTAGCTCTAAGAAAGGTATTTGCACATTAAGACTACACACTAAATCTTTGAATTTATCGAACGTTACCTCATCTTTAGTTGGCACTAGTCTTTCTGGATAAGGGGCTGTAAGAAGCAACTTAGCCCTCTCCTCTAGGTCTCTCATACCGGCATAAGTGGATTTAGGCTGAAAATCCACTACTTTGTCCTTGTTGTAGCTCGAACCTTCTTCAGACCGTCTCAAGAATGAGCCATTAACCGTCGTAGGGTCATACTTTGGGATCGGAACTGACCCATTAGCATTTGGATCTTGCCTCGATAATTTCGGAGCCGTCGTACCCCGAAACAAGAAGTCTCTCAAGTTATCTGGCATTGGAGGACGGATTGGTTCGACATCAGGTGCTTCCTCAGTCGATCGACCAGTGGGGTCGGTCGATCGACCACTCTCCTTTTTCCGAATGGTCGAAAGGTCGACGGTGTCGCCGAGGAATTAAGGGTGGTCGATTGATCGGGTGATGTGGTCGATCGACCAGGGTGATGCGGTCGATCGACCGTGATTACCGCGATCGTCTTTTTCTCACCCCCTTTCTTCTTCCTTTTTCAAGAAGCAGACTTTCTCGGGTCCATCAAGAGTAGCCCCGCTCCTCAGCGTCATTGCATGTACGGTCTCAATTCGCTGATTCAGAGAGTGAAACTGACTAGGTATCTCAGCTACATTCTTATCTAATGTAGCAAATTGAGATTTCAGCTCCGTGATTGAGACCTCATTCGTCGCATTACTTTTCTGTACCTTCACCATAAGCAGCTGCACTAGACTTGTCAACTCTGCAACTTCATTATTCGACTTTTGCTGTGACGGAGTGGATAATGGTGGGGCTACATAAGGAGGCACATATGGTTGATGCGGTGAAGTAGGGACGTAATTATACGCATTGTCGAGCTTAAATTGATGAAAACCAAACATCTTCTCCCTAGGGCTCCTACATGTATCAGCTATGTGTCCCATTCCGCCGCATCTCGCACAAAACTCCACCTGCTGCTTCCGAGAGTGGAACATGGGTGGACTCTTCTGAAGTACTGTAGATAGGACCTGTAGGACCTAACAAAACAACACTAGAGAAGATGGTAAGAACTGCCTCAAGGTACTTAGTCTTCCCTTGAGGCGAAACACAGACTAAAATAAAAAACAACTAAAACTAGCGCTGCCTCCCCGGCAACGGCGCCAAAATTTGATGCGTGTCGCTGTGTGCACCAAAAATAATATTTATAATACCTATTAAAACTAACAGAAGTTAGTGGTAACAGGGTCGAACCACAGAGAGGCGGGGGAGTATTTATTTTCTATTATTCTAGTCTTAAAGTAACAATTTGAGGGGGTTTGGATTGATTAATAACTAAACTAAATGCAAATAAAAATAAATAAGACAATAAAAATAAGCAATAAAAATAAATGATGTGAACAAATAATGAAAAGGAGCTAGGATGGTCGGGTCACTACAGCTACGATGGCACATAAGTCTAGGTAAGTCTCGAAATACAGTCGTAGGTGATGGGTATGACAGGTCCTCTCGGTCCAAGTCAACTAATAGCCCCTCTCGGTCTATGCTATTAGTCCCTAGGTGTCACTAATACTAACTTTCGTTCTTGACTAGTGATCCTAATGCCTAAATTACATTATCTTTCGATCTAGCAATTTAGCCGTCTTAATTCGTTAATTTAAGTCCTTCCCTATCTTTTGATCTACGGGTTGGTCAAAACTAAGCATCTAACAAGTCTCCGCTAGGTCTCATTGATAGATATTGCACTTAACGAGTCAAACAAAGCAAATCAGTCATGAAGGTGGTCGATCGACCAGCTACCCCAGTCGATCGACCAACCGACTCAGTCGACCGACCAGATAAGCCAGTCGGTCGACCAAGCCCTAATCCGAGGGTAGCCTATTCTAGTGCCATCTACGCTAAGTTCGCCTACATCCTAGCAATGGTGATTTAGCTAGACATATTGATGATGATAACAATAACGAGATTCATAAAAACTATAAAGAAAGACATGATTGAATAATTATAGTAATAATAACGCATAAACTAATCTAGGGTTCGGGTTTCTAAGCTAGCAAGATCTAAATCTGATAAAGCAAAAACGTCAACTGTAAATAAAAGAATGATAATTACCGAAGCAAAAGGCAAGAATTGAATCCGTAGCAAAGAACTTTATTAAAGAACCAATTTGATAAAGTAAACTAATGTAGCGAATGAACTGAGATCTAAACTATGAATAATAATTTCTGAATGTTCTCTAGAGTAGATAGATGTTACGTTATAAAGAGGTTCTCACGTAACTTATTTCCTAAAGACCTAATTACAATGGGCTTAATCCACATCTTTTTAATTTCCGCATCAGCTCGTGGGGTGGTCGATCGACCACTGGGAACAGTCGATCGACCACAGGCGCTGTACAGGAATGCATTCTGACGAATTCTGTAGCGCGCACCGATCTTAAAACAGCTACCATTTCTTCGTTACTTGGTCAAATCAGGCGTTCTACGCGGCGTTGAAAGCTAAGAGGATAAGCTTTCACCTCCAATTGGAATCACTCGATTATCAGGTCTAGAACTCGAGATATTGCCATCTGAAGCAGGCTGCAATATCGTGAAGTGCTTCTTTGCTTGTTAAACTCGTACGCACCCATGCTTTTGCCATCTTTAGGCCTTGAAACGCGCACCAAGCTCATTCCTCAAGTCTCTACTCCATGCCAAATGCAATGTTAAGTACTTAGGGACGGATTCGGCTCATTTCCGCTGGATTCTTCACATTTCTGCAATATTATACAAAAACACGAAAGTAGACGGAAATAGGAAAAATAGTAGCATAAACTACATAATTGAGCTCTGAAATGCGTGTAAAAGAGGGTGTAAAACATCATATTAATGACATTTCCAGACTGTGTCCTGCTGTCTTCTCCCAATATCGCGTTTTGTTTTCCCTGGAGTTTCAAGGAATTTCAAGTATGGTCTCTTCTTATGGCTGGCGAACTTCCTTACGTAGTCTAATGGACTTTAAACGACCCTCCCCGATAGTCGACAGACTCTAAAATGTTCCCGACGACAGGTCCTTGGCTCAGACCCCTTGAGCCGACTCGCGTCGCCATAGTCGTCAGGTTGTAATCTTCGATTGACCTGATGGCTATACTTTGACTTTCGCCTTGTCCAAGCCTCAGTCAAAGTGGGGGCTCTGTAGATACCTCATTTCTGCACCTCCCGCAAACCACCCGGTGATGATTGAGCCGCATGTTTGATACGCGGAACGATTTGTGACAGTTCGTAAGTTTATCGTCAAGTGATCGCTCAAACATTTATGTCTACCTCTTAAATGTCATCTACATTCCGATACGGTCGTTTTGGCAGTAATTAGAGTACATTTGGAGTCCGGGCCTAAAACCGTCTTCATTTTCTGATAACCATTAAAATGCCGAGTCGGAATGTTCTGGAATGTTCCGGATATTTCTATTCTATATTTTATAAATATTTTAGTCTTTGGTAAACAATTTCCCGAAATATTCACACAAAATATTAAGGAAAACCAAATTATTCCGTTATTCCATAAACTAAATACGGAAATCTTTCTTCCGCAGGAGGAAACCACTTGGGAATAGATGCAGCAAGTGCTGCGCCTCTTCCAAGAGACGCAGTGCTTGCTGCGCCTCTTCCCAAGTCCTTTTATGCGTATTTTTCGTATCTTTTCGTATCTTTTCGAGATTCACTTCCAAAGTTTCTCCGAAAACCCTACTTCCTCCACGTGATTAGTATAAATAGAGACCTTCGGTCTCACATATTTCTCACGCGAGTGTCCGCCCTTATCTTCTCCCTTTGCATTCTAGAACACGTTCTTACTTTTTGGCGTCTACATGCTTGAACTTTAGACTACGTAAGCTCGGATCATTCTGAGTACCAGCCTCGTTTTGCATGACCGACCAATTTGACCAACTCCACCATAATCAACTTTAATCAATCTGTTTTAATTTGTCTTACGAGGGCACTTTCTGTTGGAATATGTGTCCTCCGACTATAATGCGATCACAACTGTCGATCACGATGATCACATGTTTAACTCTCATTTTAAGAATACAATTGGGAAGTAATATTTTACTGTCAACTGGTCCACACATATCGGTAATGATTGGCTGACTAGAGTTTGACATTACTGTCGTGCGACGGTGGTGATAAGTTGATCCCCTTAGGTCATACCTAAAGGGTAACACTCTTAATTGAATATTTAATTGGTCGTATGACGATATGAGTCAATTAAATTGCTTAAAATTGACGGACGATTTTGGGAGTAATATTTACGTGTCTCGTTGTAATTTGATTAAATTAGACACGGTCTAAGTAATCGAATTGTTTTATTGCTTAGATGAAATTATCGTTTACGGAAACAATTGAACTGAATGAATAATTTATTATAAATACAAGATGTTGTAGTTTATAATTGTTAAAGTGTTTTGGTACAAGTAATTGTGAATTACTAAGTCGATTTTGTACATGACGTATTTTATTAATACGTTGATTTTTAATACGTTAAAAATACATGACAATTTTACATGACTTGTGACATGTGACAAATTGACAAAGATAAAATGGAATCCATTTTATCCCATATGGACCGAAATATGGAGGTAGTATGGTGTTTAAATTTTGTTTAATTAATTGAGTGGGAACAACATGATTACACTACCAACACCTAGCCTTGCATGCCTATTTCTTGGTTAGAGAATTAAGCCCATGCATTGGCTCCCCAATCCCTCCTTCCACCGGTTTTTGAAAGACCAAATATAGAGTTTTTCTCTATCATTTTTATTCATTCACAATTCATATGATTTCTAGTGTAAGAAATTAAAAACTCTCTAAGAAAAACTAGAGAAATAAAAACTCCAAATATCTTCCTCTCTTGGCCGAAATACAAGAGATAAAAACATTAGTTTTGGGTCAATTTTATTAAGATTAATATTGTTCTAGTATAAATAATATTAGTCTTTTAGGAGGTTATCTTGGGTATAATTCCTTGGGAGAGAGTCTATCCTTGAATCTTTGTTCATCCATTTTAGGAGAGCTCAAGAACAAGTAAGAAGGAGATCTTACTTGTACCCTTTGATCCGAAATTTTCAATGTAAGAATGATGATTTCTTCTATATATTTACTTATGTTTGCATGCATAAGATCTAATTAATTTTATGACTAAATTAAATTAAAACATATATGAATATGTTGACTATAATGAGATATAGATTTCTAACACTTTCGTCTACATTCGAGTCGAGCATCACTAATCGTTAACTTAGTTCATCTCGTTTCGTCAAACATGTAAGTCTGAGGGTGTAAATCTCTCTTTTTATTTATTGTTATTCATTTTTTGTAATCATATTGTAAGATTTATGTCGAAAATACAATTAAAACCGATTTCTAAAACCCTTTGTTTAAAACCCTTTTTACGGATTATCAGAGGACAACCGTCGAGAAAGGACGAAGCAAGCTTTGCGCCTCTTCGAAGGGACGCAGTACCTGCTGCGCCTCTTCGTGAGGTTGCCGCAGTTCCTGCTTCCTTTCTTCTTCCTTCGTCTTTCGTTGATTCGTTTATTTTTCTTTTGTTTTTATTTGTTCCTTGTTTTAATATAACAATCTGAACATAATAATTCCAATATATAAATTGTTCATCGCCATTAGTAATTAGTTCATCTCATTAATTCCCGACTTAAATCCCAAGTAATTAATATTTACGGGTTTCCGTCATTAAAGTCAAACCGAGTTTTAGAGATTCGATTCATTCATATTGGATCTCTGGAATTCGATCTTTGATATATTCTCACCTGTTTATTATCATATTCATCATTAGTCCGTCATTAATTCATCGTATTTAACCTAATTAATTTGTTTAGTTTATTCAATTCATTAATTAACCCTATTAATCTTGTATAGTTCGTCCTAATTAGTTTTTATCCGTGTTTTATTGTTTTTATGACCCTTAATCACATGTAAATAATCTGATAATCACTTTCATCCGAGTAAATAATATAATCAATCATTAAAATCACCAACGAACATTAACGACTTGCAATTCCGGCTTCACAGCCAGAACTGAGCCAAGGAACAAACACAACAACTGTTGCGCCTCTTCCAAGGGACGCAGCTCTGCTGCGCCTGTTCCTGGTTGACTTCTGTCTCTGAACTTCCGTGTTGCCTTGACCTAGTTTATTAATTATATATTTAATTAACTATTAATCGTATTATCACCCTAATTTATGTTCGTTAATTTAATTTATTTATTCTTTCTTTTCTAAATTATCCGTTTTAGATGTATTTTCGACATAAATCAATTAACCCGATGTAATTATTGTAATTTTCATTATTGTAATTTTCCTTTATTGTATTTATCATTGTACCTTTTTATTGCTTGTATGCTTTCACATGTAATTGAACTTAAATCCCGACTCGACCTAATTGTATGCTAAAACTACATGTTTCACCGACTTAGTATTAATCTTCACATGCTAGGATTAATTCTATGGATGTTGCATTGCATGCATATAATCGACAATATATCGAGTATAGACAATTTCCCCAATCATTAGTAGAGGCCGCTATCAAGGCGGGCGGGATTAGGTGTTCGATCAAAAGAGCTTCCTAATACGTACCCTCACCCCTTACTCCGCATCTCTCGTGAACATCCGTGTTCATTGGCATCCACGAGAGTCATTCTAGACATAGAATGCTAAGGGTAACGAGTTCTTGGTGTTCATGTCACTACTTTGTGTCTTGACATGACACGAGGTATTCGAACGGTTTCCAATTTTCCACAATAAATTGGTGGCGACTCCACAAATGCAAACGCTTGTTTCCAAGCGCCGGCGTGGCCCATGTCCACAGTTTGGCGACTCCGCTGGGGATTAATACACTTACGTGTAGCCAAAAGGGTGAAACTTGAACAAGGTTAGGGAATAGTTTGCACAAGACAATTGTCGGTTTTCATAACTCGGTCTTCCTAGATCGTTTATTCGGCCTTCCTAGGCCCAACCCAACCCATTCGACCAATCGTCCGTCTAAACGGTCCTAATTCTTATTTGGGCCTAAGGATGGATAGCGATTGACGTCATCTATACCATGGTACTTACTCTTGTTTGTATCAAGGACTTTCACTACTTGAGGAAATGGACTAGGAATCAGCCTTACTCTTGTTTGGTACGAGCCTCTCCACAAACTTCGGGTTTGATTGTTCGGTATGGCAACCCACCCTTTAAACCAAAACCCATTTAAATGCACTCAGCATCCCGTTATAATGCTTGTATATTGTTTGTACCATACGTGATCACCCTTTTCTAAACAAAACCATGACAATTTTTGTTAAATTTAAAATCCTTCTTTAAAATGTAAAATTTCGAACTTAGGCCTAATATTAGCGCAAAACAAGTCGAAACTCTATCCAATTGTCGAGTCAAAGTTCGGGCCTCAAAACCCATTTCAAAACTTCACTTCGAGTCCACTCCTACAACTACACTAAAGTTGACTAGGACCAACATTTTTCAAACTCTGTCATTTCCTCAAAACTCACTGACACAAGTGGCACACTCCCACTTCACGAGTCCAAACATTTCTTTTCAAGTAAGTGTGCTAGAGTGGTCGATCGTGTTTTGATTCATCGTCAATCTCTTATTCAGTTTTCAAGATGCCTGGAACAAACGACGTGAACTTCAATCAACTCCAGGATAGTAATGATCAAATCCTAACCGTGCTAGCTCATCTCCAAGTTACTCAAGACCAAGTGTATGATCGCCTTGACACCATTGAGGGCCGAATATATGCCGTGGAAACGAGGATGCCTCCTCGAGAAAGTGAAATCGCTGATGACTTCGTGAATGACTTCGGGGACGAAAACCCTCCCATGGGTATGACTGCAGCTGAAAAAAGACTCCAATACTTAGAGGAGCAATTGATGTATCTTAAAGGGGATGACATTTATAGGGAGAATAATCGCAAGTATGAGGCCGTGAGTTCCAAGTTGCCAACCAACTTCAACATGACGGATATCCCTAAATTCAAGGGGCATGAAAACCCTTTGAACCATATCCGTGCCTTCAAGGATTACATGTCTATCAAAGGCATTAAACCCGAGATGTTCTTAAGGATCTTTCCTTCATCTCTTGACACCATCCCAAAACAATGGTTCTATTCGCTAGATCACAAGAAAATCGCTACTTGGGACGATGCCGCAATCGAGTTTGCTAAACAATATGCGGATAATGCTGAAATCCAAGTCAACATACGCACTTTAGAGGTTCTTACCCAAAATGACAAAGAAGGTTTCACCGATTTCCTAAGTCGGTGGAGGAAGACTAGTACTCAACTTGTTGAACGTCCAGATGAGGCTACCCTTGTGGAGAAATTCGTGGACAACCTAAAGCCCACCTATGCAAATCATTTGATGTATCAAAACATCAAGACTTTCAATGATTTGACCGTACTAGGGACAAGGATCGAAGATGACATTCGTAAAGGGCTCTTGTCCAAAACGATAGGTCGTGGATATCAAGGCTCAACAAGTCGTTCTTACGGCTCTACTAGCAAGACTGATGAAGTTAACCTCCTTGAGCCATCTAAAAAGAGTACCCCTCCAAGGAAATTCACAAATCTAGGGGACACATATTCCAACGCTCTGAAAAGATTGATGAAACTCGAGAAACTTCAACCCATAGGCCCTACGCCTGAACCAGAAAAGAAATCCAAGTTCTGGGATGAGAATTCGTACTGCGAATACCATAGAGGTAAGGGACATGATACAGAGAAATGCTACAAACTGAAAAATGTACTTCAAGTTATGATTGAAGACGGTCGCCTACCAATACCACCTGGAGGTAAGCCTAACAACACTAAGAATCCTCTTGGAGTTCTAGTGATTACAAATGAAGAATCTACCATAGATTGTTCACATCTCATTTCCCCAGTCGAAGACGAAGTTCATGCAATAGAAAATGAAGGGAACTACTCCACCATTTCCCCAACCATCACTGATTTCATCCCATGGGCAAAAAGTGCGGATAGGCAAGTCTTGGAACTAGAGACTGCAGTGGCAACCTTACGTGGCCCCAACGCCACAACTAGAGAACGTGCACTACTAATTTTCTCTCAAAACACTACAATGCAAGAAGTAGTAACCATGGTTGATGAACTAGTCGACCAAATTATCCAATTAGAAGCAGAAATCATGAGAATGAGGGAACTTGTTGCTATCAATGGAATATGGGCCGACGATGACGAAGATCTGTATCTCACTGAACACTACTTAGTCAAAGTCAGTGAGGAAATAGTCCAGAATTGTGAAGATCAAGATGTAGATCACCTCACTCGTTCTGGACGCCCATACCAAAATAATTCCCAAAATGGTCCCATAGCAAACGGTCCAACCAAGTGATAATGAAGAAGGCTCTACCGACCATCTACTAAAGCAACTACAAAAGACAAAGGTTGATCTTTCAGTCTGGCAACTAGTGTCAAGCTCATTCCCACATCGCCAAGCTTTACTGCAAGCTTTGGCCAAACTAAATGTGGCACATAACTCCAAACCCGACGACGTGGTCAACTTAGTCTTCCAAGAATCACCAAAGCTAAGTAATCCTATTACTTTCTCGGATGAGGATTTGCCACCCTTCGGCGCTAGTCATAACTTGGCTCTTTATATCACCGTCATTTGCTTAAAGAAGAATGTGCCAATGACCTTAGTAGATGATGGCTCCATAGTCAATGTCATACCCTTGAAAACGGCATATAAATTAGGCATGAAAGAATCAGATTGGACTCCTACCAATCAAGGTATTCGCGCATATGATGGTACACGACGAAAGGTGGTGGGACTTGTTGACCTAACCATAGCCACATGGCCGATTGAGAGAAAGGTCAATTTCCAAATAGTAGACATTGAGGCATCCTTCAACATACTTCTGGGAAGACCCTGGATTCACGCTTCCAAAGCGATAACATCCACACTCCACCAGAAAATCAAAATCCCACTAAATGATAAGGTGGTGACGATCACTTCGTCGCCCATCAAGGCAATCATCGAAAAGAAGTCAAGCAATCAAGTCCTTACAGATCCAGTGCATGACCTTGGGGGCTTTCATATCATAAACGTCATAGAGAGTGAATTGGCACCATTATACTTCAATCCCTACTCTAACTTAGTGGTCAACCACATACTCAAAACCCAGGGATACTTCCCGGGAATGCCTTTGAATCCTATCCGAAGGAGCACCATTGCCCCCTACAAGGAGGGTAATTCACAAAGAATACCCCTTGGATTAGGATACAAACCCACCAAAGAGGAAGTTCTCGAGATGCTCACTCAAATTCAAAACCGTAAGAATGTGGGAATCCAAATGCGATCCTATCTCCCTACCCTAAATGGATACTTCGTTGGGGAAGGAAGTCAAGAACTCTTTCATGGATTTCCCGAACCTTGGCATTATCTCGAAAGGAAGTTAGCCGGAATCGAGATCTTTCACGATTGTTACTTCATTCCTCCAGAAACGGTTCCTACCGTCAAGACTCGTCAAGCACCTTGCCTAGACGAACAAGCCGTGAGTCTACTATTTGGAGAAGATCGATTTGTTGGAGCCGCGCAGGACGAGATCATTACTATGATACTTCAAGATGATCACTTCAACCCTACCGCGGTAATCACAGAAATCAACACCAATCAGCAGAAAGGATGGAGAAAATCGATCAAGTGGACAAACAATCAAGGAAGACTCTTCAAGCTCACTACTGGAGAAGGAGAGATGTTCAAAGGAGAACCAGAAGACGATGAATTCGAGTCAGAGTCAGAGTCGGAGTCTAGAGAAGTTCCTAGAGAGTCTCCTCCTGTCGTCATTCCCACTCCCCTCGTCTCTCCTAGCCTAGTATCGAATAGCAACAGTAGTTCGGAAAATGTCCCAACCACTGTCCCTTTGCCGCCACTGACCACAGATCAGATGGCGTCTTTGTTCCAACTTTTCTCAAATCTTAATATGAATAAATAAGGTTCTACTTACTCTTCGTGTTATCTTGAATGCAATTCTGTTTACGATGATGACGAGGATGACCCAGACCCTGGCTCAATCGAAATACCTCCCTACATAGCCAAAGAAATACTACAAGAGGGGGAAGGGGGACCAGTGATAGAAAATACTGAACCCATCAACGTAGGAACTGAACTAGAACCCCAAGAACTTAGGATAGGGACAACCCTGAGCCCCACCGAAAGGGCCAATTTCATAGACCTCCTACATGAGTTCAAAGACGGTTTTGCTTGGTCCTATGCCAGGGATCGACAGGGAGATTGCAGAGCATAGAATCCCAATCAAACCAGGGTTCAAACCCGTGAAACAGAAGCTTCGAAGAATGAGGACAGAATGGGCTCTTAAGATCAAAGAAGAAGTCGATAAAAAATTCAAAGCCGGGTTCATCAAAGTTTTCGAGTACTCAAACTGGGTAGCTAACATAGTACCCGTACCCAAAAAGGATGGGAGAATCCGTGTTTGTGTTGACTTTAGAGACTTAAACAAAGCAAGCCCTAAGGATGACTTTCCTCTACCACATATCGACATATTAGTGGATAATACAGCGGATCACGCGTTGCTATCCTTCATGGATGGATACGCGGGATATTACCAGATCAAGATGGCCTTAGAGGACATGCATAAGACCACCTTTGTCACTCAATGGGGGACCTACTGCTACACGGTTATGCCGTTTGGGTTAATCAACGCCGGAGCTACATACCAACGCACCGCAACTACGCTCTTACATGATATGATGTATAAAGAAGTTGAGGTATACGTGGATGACATGATTGTCAAGTCCAAGGAAATAGAGGGACATATCGCGAACCTTCGCAAATTCTTCTCGAGGCTACGGAAGTACAACATGAGGCTCAACCCTCAGAAATGCGCATTCGGAGTGACATCCGGCAAACTCTTGGGATACGTGGTTAGCCAACGAGGAATAGAAATAGACCCTTCAAAGATCAAAGCTTTAATCGAAATGCCGCAACCTCAAACAAAGAAAGAAGTTAGGGGATTCCTAGGCAAGGTACAATACATTAGTCGATTCATATCGAAACTCACCATGATCTGCGAACCCATATTCAAGAAGTTAAAGAAAACAGATCGCACCATGTGAGATGATGACTGTCAGAAGGCTTTCGATCGAATCAAGGAAATACTAGCCAAACCGCCAGTGCTCATGCCATCCCAACGAGATCAACCTCTTGCTTTATATCTCACGGTAACTGAAACGGCCATGGGCGCCATGCTAGCTCAAACCGTAGGAAAAGAAGAAAGAGCCATCTACTACCTTAGTAAGAAGTTCTTGGAGTACGAGTGCAAATACACACCACTCGAGAAGACATGCCTCGCTCTTGTGTGGGCAACGAAGAAGCTACGCCACTACATGCATAGCTACTCCGTCAAAATATTCTCCAAAATGGATCCAGTCAAATACCTCTTCGAGAAACCCGTTCTCAATGGACGTCTAGCGAGATGGACTTTGATGCTCTCTGAGTTCGATCTTAAATATGTACCTTTGAAAGTCATAAAGGGGCGCGCCGTTGCCGAATTCTTCGCAGAGAATCCGATCAATGATACACAAACGATAGACACTTGGTCATTTCCGGATGAGGATATACTCCAAACAGATGTAGACTCCTGGGACCTCTATTTTGATGGAGCATCGAACTTAAGAGGATTTGGAATAGGGGTGCTGCTCATTTCTCCTGAAGGCGAGCATACACCAATCTCTGTCAAACTCGACTTCGAGGTGACAAATAACGCGCAGAATACGGCTTTGTCTCATTGGATTGCAAGCGGCAGTAAGTTTAGGCATCAAGAATCTTCTAGTACATGGGGATTCCTCTTTGATCATCAATCAAGTTACGGGATCTTGGAAAATACGAAGCAAAAGCCTGGCACCTTATCAAGCCAGAATAGACCAAGTAGCCCAATTCTTCGATCAAGTAACCTACTTACATCTACCTCGAGAAGAAAATCAATTCGCGGATGCTCTTGCAAACCTCGCATGTTTGATTAACATGCCGGATAGTATGGTAGAAATGCCTTTATGCATCGAACGATGATCGAGCCACTTGGGAATAGACTAAACACGGAATTCCGTTATTCCATAAACTAAACACGGAAATCTTTCTTCCGCAGGAGGAAACCACTTGGGAATAGACGCAGCAAGTGCTACGCCTCTTCCAAGAGACGCGATGTTTGCCGCCTCTTCCCAAGTCCTTTCTCGCGTATTTTTCGTATCTTTTCGTATCTTTTCGAGATTCACTTCCAAAGTTTCTCCGAAAACCCTACTTCCTCCACGTGATAAGTATAAATAGATACCTTTGGTCTCACATATTTCTCACGCGAGTGTCCGCCCTTCTCTTCTCCCTTTGCATTCTAGACCACGTTCTTACTTTTTGGCGTCTACGTGCTTGAACTTTCGACCACGTAAGCTCGGATCCTTCTGAGTACCAGCCTCGTTTTGCATGACCGACCAATTTGACCAACTCCACCATAATCAACTTTAATCAATCTGTTTTAATTCCTCTTACGAGGGCACTTTCGTCTACATTCGAGTCGAGCATCACTAATCGTTAACTTAGTTCATCTCGTTTCGTCAAACATGTAAGTCTGAGAGTGTAAATCTCTCTTTTTATTTATTGTTATTCATTTTTTGTAATCATATTGTAAGATTTATATCGAAAATACAATTAAAACCGATTTCTAAAACCCTTTGTTTAAAACCCTTTTTACGGATTATCAGAGGACAACCGTCGAGAAAGGACGCAGCAACTGTTGCGCCTCTTCGTGAGGTTGCCGCAAATCCTGCTTCCTTTCGTCTTCCTTCGTCTTTCGTTGATTCGTTTATTTTTCTTTTGTTTTCATTTGTTCCTTGTTTTAATATAACAATCTGAACATAATAATTCCAACATATAAATTGTTCATCGCCATTAGTAATTAGTTCATCTCATTAATTCCCGACTTAAATCCCAAGTAATTAATATTTGCGGGTTTTCGTCATTAAAGTCAAACCGGGTTTTAGAGATTCGATTCATTCATATTGGATCTCTGGAATTCGATCTTTGATATATTCTCACCTGTTTATTATCATATTCATCATTAGTCCGTCATTAATTCATCGTATTTAACCTAATTAATTTGTTTAGTTTATTCAATTCATTAATTAACCCTATTAATCTTGTATAGTTCGTCCTAATTAGTTTTTATCCGTGTTTTATCGTTTTTATGACCCTTAATCACATGTAAATAATCTGATAATCACTTTCATCTGAGTAAATAATATAATCAATCATTAAAATCACCAACGAACATTAACGACTTGCAATTCCGGCTTCACAGCCAGAACTGAGCCAAGGAACAGACGCAGCAACTGTTGCGCCTCTTCCAAGGGACGCAGCTCTGCTGCGCCTGTTCCTAGTTGACTTCTGTCTCTGAACTTCCTTGTTGCCTTGACCTAGTTTATTAATTACGTATTTAATTAACTATTAATCGTATTATCACCTTAATTTCTGTTCGTTAATTTAATTTATTTATTCTTTCTTTTCTAAATTATCCGTTTTAGATGTATTTTCGACATAAATCAATTAACCCGATGTAATTATTGTAATTTTCCTTTATTGTATTTATCATTGTACCTTTTTATTGCTTGTATGCTTTCACATGTAATTGAACTTAAATCCCGACTCGACCTAATTGTATGCTAAAACTACATGTTTCACCGACTTAGTATTAATCTTCACATGCTAGGATTAATTCTATGGATGTTGCATTGCATGCATATAATCGACAATATATCGAGTATAGACAATTTACCTAATCATTAGTAGAGGCCGCTATCGAGGCGGGCGGGATTAGGTGTTCGATCAAAAGAGCTTCCTAATACGTACCCTCACCCCTTACTCCAGATCTCTGTGAACATCCGTGTTCATTGGCATCCACGAGAGTCATTCTAGACATAGAATGCTAAGGGTAACGAGTTCTTGGTGCTCATGTCATTACTTTGTGTCTTGACATGACACGTGACATGGCTATTGCAACCCTATCAAAGATAAAACCCAACGGTCTCAACTAAAATGTAGCAGAGGCAGTCGAGTATCGAATCCACGGGGAGGTAATGTAATTATAGCTGTCTATTTCTAATCCTATGGTAACAATGGGGGGTTTGTTTGAAATTGGTTCTAAACTACGAAGGTTGAAAAGAAGAGAAATAAAATAAAGAGCAGTAAAGAATAAAATACGATTAAACTATCAAGAAGAGAGGGACATGTCGGGACTTCGGTTCACTACGGTAGTCCAATAACTCAGCTGTAAATGACTCAGACGAACTAATGTGAGACGGATGTTAAAAGGTCCTTTCGGTCCACTTTCTATCCTAAAATACCACTAACTTAACTTTCGTCCTCATTAGGGTAGTCCACTGTTTATAGCAGGCCTATTTAGTCCAATCTTTCGATCCAGGATTAATTTTAGCCAGTTTAATGGTTGACATAGAAGCGTGCACTCAACTAGGTCGGGAATTACAGTTAAATTGCTATAGTGACAGAGTCTCGTGATTAATTCGTCTAATTCATCTACTAAATCGTCATCTTTCTACCGCAGATTCCCTAATCCCAACATGAAGGGAGTTTAGCTACTCATATCGGTGATTAAACTAACAGTAGACAAATTTCCAACAGAAAACATAATGAATAAACAATAAATCGCAATAATGAAAATTAGGGCAAAGGAGAATAAGAACACAACTGAGAAATTAAAGTAACAAATGATTATTATTAAATAAGGAAGAGAAAAGATTACAATCAGTGCGAATCCGGCGTAAAGAACAACTGAATCCGAGCAAATAATAACCCAAAGTAAAGTAACAGTAGTAAAAAGCAAAGCAACGTACTAAGTTTTTTAGTAGAGAGTTTGATAGTATCAAAGATATCCCCCTAATTAACCTAGTAATGAGCTTAAATAGCAAAGGGAAATAATGTTTAGCGAGATAAAACAAAACACGGACTGATTAAAAGCCCAAAATGACGAAAACCACTCGATCGAGTGGATTAAACCACTCGATCGACCAACTTCTCAGCAAAAGTCACTCGATCGACCAAATGGTTACTCGATCGAGGACTTGGTCTTGGTGCAGCTTACTCGATCGACTGGGAAACCTCTCGATCGACCAACAGGGGGTGTAGAAACCACTCGATCGACTGGTAAACTCCTCGATCGAGTGACTATGTCTTCATTTCAGCTCACGTCTTCACCCAAGTGCCTCGTAATGCGTGCCACGACGCTTCTAAATGCAGTATCTCACTCTGGGACAATCCCGTCTCCTCTAAATGCATGCAAAAAGGACAAAAAGGAGTGTGGTTCCACTACTTTCGCGATCATTCCTACAAAAAGGACAAAATACACCAAAGTAGCCAATTCGGGGCAAAATACCATAAAAACAAGATAGAAATGCATAGAAATACGTCTTTGAAATAGGCTAAAAAGACTATACATTAGGCACGTATCAAATCTCCCCAAACCAAACCTTTACTCGCCCTCGAGTAAACTCAAAACTAAACTAATGGAACGGAAATGATAACTCGTAGCTAGCTTAACTTGTCTACTTGAGCCAAATTAATGCAACAAAAATCAACGATTAAAGCAAGCAAGCGTCAAGACGCAAACGAATTATAAGTCATTCGAGAAATAAAGCCGACCTATCGACCTTGCAAGACCAACAAAACTGGACTCTCACGTGGTCACTCTTCTCTCATGAAGCAAAGGGCAAAAGTTATATGTAAAAGAGAGAAGAAAAGACAGTCACTCACCTAACTGCGACCTACATAGCATGGATGCAACAAAAATGAAAGACAATTCAAGTACTAATGCACAAATTCCAACCGATAATGTCCGTCACAGCCGAGGGTTTGCAAATAATATGGGAATAGTGAGGTTCAGGTGAGAAAAGGCAAAACAAGTTATGGAAAAGTGGAGGTAAAAGCGTCAAGCTAGTTCCTAACAGGACCATAATGAAACCATCCAGGATCTCAATTGACCGAAAAACTAAGTACAAGTGCCCTTCACTTGGCACAAAACTCACTAGACTCAAAGCACAATCTCCTCAAAAAAATATGGGATAGAACGGAGGAGTCGACGGTGACAAACTTCCTCTTTTAAAAACATCGTCTGAAACAACTAACTGAAACGAACAACCCTTTTCGATTGTACGTCTTCAAACATCTTCTCAACTCTGACAAGAGGGCACAACTGTTTTCACAATTTTTTTCTTTCCTTTTTTTTTTTTTTTTTTCGTTCCAGCTCTTTTTTCTGTTTTTCATCATTTTTTTTTTCACGTTTTCTTTCTCTTTTTTTCAATACTTTTTTCTTTTTCTTTCCTCCTCCCTTGATACAAACACCAACTCCAACAAGAATCACGGACCAAACTGCAATGGAGAACATACCACAAAAGGACATACTAACTAGCTTGACTAGGCAGGCTTAGTTTGGAATGTAGCTAATGGGTCAAAAGGGCAAGTTTTGGCTAATGTGGAGCTAAATGGGTGAAAGATATAAAGAAAGGGAAAATTGCAAGACCCTCCCTGCATGTGACACCAACCACAAACCCGAATATGTGCATTTGACGAGAAATTGAATGTCATAAATGTGCAAAAGAGATGAACATGCTATGCAAGGAGTACTACTCTCAAAATTCCTAATGAACTGGTCATAAATGGCACCAGTTATGGCTCTAAAAGCTCAGAATTTTTAAGTAGTTTGCCGATTTATAGGTCAAGTCTAAAAAACTTATATTTGAAAGTAAATTCGTAGATTATGCGTATGACAAGGCTAATAACTATTAATAAAAGTGCAAGGCTCAAGTAAAGTGACAAGTTATAGTGCAATTTCATCACGGGAATCTACCGTTCCGACTCAACCTATATGCAAAAATAAACGTGAAATGTTTTTGAATTTTTTAAAATTTTCTTATTTTTTTTGGATTTTTTTTTTTGATTTTTTATTGAAAATAAACAACAATGCAAGCGAAAAATTAAACGTGAATGCAAAACAAATGCAGATGCAGACTCAAAAGGATGCAATACCCTCCCCAAACCAAAACGGACAATGCCCTCGTAGTCCTCCAGCATACACCAGCAGAAAAATGGGGAACGGGAATATACAACCAACAAAATAAAAATAAAGGAGACGAAATAAAAATAGTAAGGGAACATACAAAACACGAACTTCCCCAAACCAGCCAGAAAACTGGGGAAGTGAGTAGACCAGTAGCTACTCGTCGTCGTCGCCGCCTCCATGGTACTCCGACCCAACAAAACGGTTTCCCCAAACCAGCAACAAACTAGGGGAAACTCTAATCGTCATCTCCAGCCTCATCCCCCGCACCTGGTGTAAACGGGGGGTCGCCCGCCTCCTCTCTGGCAGCTCGCTGTGCCGCCTGCTCAGCCCGCAACCGCACCTCTCGTGCTACCGGTGTCTCCTCCGCCTCGTCCTCTGAGTCAGAGGGGAGTGGAGGGTACCCACCCTCTGGGTATCGGTAGAAGGAGGGATGCGGCCACCCTGCTGGAATCGGTCGCCGTGCTCGGATACGGAACTCGTAGAGCGGGAATACAGCCAAGGCCATATCCCGTCTCATCTCGAAGGTACCGCACATATCCGGAAAGCAGGCATCACGACACCCTTGGTCCATGACCTCGGGCGCCCCTAAAACAGGAGGGCAAACAAAATTGGCCGGCAAGGCCGAACCAGAAGGAGGAGGGGTAAGTGGAGGTGCAGGCGTGGGCGTCTGTGTGGGTCCAGTCTGAGCCGGAGTCTGAACCTGAGGGGTAGATGACTCTCCGGCCTCCCGCTTCCTCTTCCTAGAAGAAGAAGTAGCGGATAACCGAGTCCGGTGATCCGTGGAAGCAAAACGCACCGTGGGCATCCCTGGTAAAGGGGTGAGAGAGCCCGCTCCCGTAACAGCAGCTCCAGAAGGGCTGGAAGTAATGGCTAACTGGCTAGCCGGCTGACTCGGCCGAGGTGGCAGCATACCGGGTTGCGGGAATCGAGGCATGGCTCCTCGACCCAGCATGGAGAACGGCCTGGCAGGTGTAGAAACAACAGCTGAAGCTGCAGTGGTGACTAAGGCGGAGCTAGTGGCAACAGCAGGGGCCACTGACTCGCTCACGGACGGACTGGAGGTGGTGCTAGTAGAAGGTAAAGAACTAGTATCCATCCTGCAACATGATAAAGGGCATGATAAGAAAAACGGCTGCTAACCGTGGTTAAAACAACACGTTAACCAACATGTGACAGCACATAAAGGCCCTATCAGTCGAAAAAGTCGCTTCTACAGCAAACAAGACCCAACGATTCCTCAAAATTTTCGAATTACAACATGTAAGGGCGATAGGGGACGGGGAAACAGTGAGCAACAGTGGCATGTAAGAAACAATTGAAATGAGATAGATCATGCCAGCATAAAGACCGTCTGAAAATCAAAGTTTTCGACTTAAATAGCCCTAATCGATGTTTCTTTGCAAAGGCTCAGTGAAGCATGGCTAAGCATACATGGGAGTGCGATTTCAGTTAACAATCAGAAGTAAAAACCGCAACAAGATGCTAGCGAGACAGAATTCAACAGCAAAAAGCAAGGGGACAGTCGAAAAATTCGACTATCCTAAACCCATATCACAAAGATCATGTGAAAATCGAATTAACATGTATTAAGCAGCGAGGAATTATGATCATGATCATCAAGTAAGCTAATTAAGGCCAGACAACATAATCAAGTCGAAAATTTCGACTAAAAGGGGATTTTCGAAACCCTAATTCTCTAGCACCTTATAAAATTCAAGATAATCGAGATTAAAATGCAAAGAAGGTGAAGGAATACTTACTTGATGATAAGAACCTACAATATGCAAATAATCCTCAAATAAACAAGCAACAATGGCGGATTATCGAGCTTAAAACCGCAAACCCTAAGACCCTTTAAACACCAAGAAAACGGGCACAAATGGAGGGAAAAACAAGGGGCTTTTGAAGATTAATTAGCAAGGATGGAATTGTAGGTGGCGGTTTTGGTGATTTGGGCAAGGAAAAGGGGATTTGGGGAAGAAATTAATCGCAAAAGGGGAAGGGAGTTGACGGAAATAGAGGATGAAATGAATTAGAAAACAAAAATAAGAGTTTAAGGTTAGAAAACTCCCGTGTCCTATTCATTTCCATTCGATCGAGTGGTTTTAAACTACTCGATCGAGGGGTTTTTGATGTCCCTGTTGCTCGATCGAGTACAACGCACTCGATCGACCAGTTCCTCCTTTGGCTTTACTCGATCGACTGGATACAATGCTCGATCGACCAACTTTCCACTCGATCGAGTACAAAAAATACTCGATCGAGGACTTTTTCTCGCGTAAGCCTTTTTATTTCGTCTTTTCTTCCTCGGAATGCGTGAAACTTCCCCAAACCTGCATAAGACAAGTGGAAAAATTTCCCAAAATACCAAAAACGCAAAAACACAGTCTATAGTCTTACGTATACGCTAAAAATTGTCTAAAACTAATTGTCCTAATTAAAACGCAATAAAACAAATTCAAAAGAAATTCAAAAATTGTCTATTACAAGGTGTTACACGGGGCATTTCCCCGTTTAATTCCCATCAAATTTCAGTAGCCCCTTCGTGGGCTTCTGACTGGAGGACGTCACTTCAGCAATACTGACCGACCTCTTTAATTTCCATGAGCTTGAATTACTATTTGCAACAGTAGGAGGAATGTAGTTCCAATCCACGTAGGTTCGAACTTGCTTCGTCCTTGCTCCTCTGTCATCTTCTTTGGCATCCTTGCTTCCAATTTGATTGATAGCGGTTGCACCATGTCCCTTGACAGCCCCATCCTTGCTTTCATCTGTACCTGCAGTGAGAAAAACAGACGAACTTTCCTCCTTTTTGCTCTCAGTATGAGGCGGAGGGTTAGCAATAACAGCAATATTCTCCAAATTTTTATCTGGAGTGTCAATAATAGGACTAATAGAAGAAAGAGCATTGCAAGGCTGGGCTTGCATGGGAGCTCTCCGAAACTTGGACTGATGAAAAATCAGCTCCTCGTCCCCCACCTGAAAGGTCAAAGTCTTCCCCGACGTCTATAACTGCACGGGCAGTGGACAAAAATGGTCTCCCTAAAATGATAGGGGTGTGTGCATCTTCGGGGATGTCTAAGACGACAAAATCAACGGGAATAAAGAACTTCCCGATCTGAACAGGTACGTCTTATACTATACCTAATGGCCATGATAGACTACGGTCGGCCATCTGGACGGTCATGTTGGTGCAACTCAGTTTTGTCAAACCAAGTCTCTTGGCCAGAGACAAAGGTAAAACACTTACGCTAGCGCCTAAATCGCATAGCGCGTTATCAATCAATTGCATACCGATATGACACGGAATCGAAAAACTACCCGGGTCTGATTGCTTAGGGGGTAACTTATTTTGAAATAGGGCTGACCCCACCTCACTCAAAGCTACGGTCTCATTATCATTAATAGTCCTCTTACGTGCTAAAATTTCTTTCATAAACTTTAAATAAGAGGGTACCTTAGTTAGCAATTCAGTGAACGGCACGCTGACTTCCAGGCTTTTCAAAAGTTCAACAAATTTGCCAAACTGTTGATTAACTTTGGTATTCTGCAGCCGCCTCGGGAAGGGAACCGTGATTGGTATCTCGAGTCCCTTGTTTCTCGCTTCCAAAGTGTCTTCCGGAGCAAGTTCGGTATCCTTTGGACGCTTCTTACCTCTCGAACGAGGTCTTTCTGGTGATTTCTCGCTTAAACGAGCACTAGCAGGCTCTCGTATAAGCTTCCCGTCATCAATACCACTCGATCGATCAACTTCTTCAGTCGATCGAGTGGTTTCTTCTTCAACAGCAGTCGATCGAGCACAGTTTCTATTCGATCGACCAATCTCATCATCCGCTTCACTCGATCGAGTAGGAATTCTACTCGATCGACCAGTTTGGTCCTCCTGTTCACTCGATCGAGTGGGAAAGTCACTCGATCGACCAGTATCATCCTCAATTCTGCTCGATCGAACACCAGTCTTCAGTCGATCGAGTAGCTCCTTTGTCGTGAGCCCTTTTTTTCTCGACAGTACACTATTCACCATCAGTAATGGCTTCCCTAGGGTCTGATTTCTTCACTTCTGGTCCCTCATAAGAAAGACCGCTTCTCAATTCTATCAAGTTTACCGTCTCATGTGGATTCTTCTCATTTTGAGTCGGTAATTGACCCGGCTTTCTCGAGGATTGATTTGCAGCAAGTTGGGCAACTTGAGTCTCGAGTGCCTTATATGACGCGTTTTGCTGTTGATTTTGTTGATCATTCAGCTGCAATTGCTTCGATATGGCTTGCATCATGGACTTAAGCTCACCCATTTCACTCACCCCACTAGAAGATGATGTACCTTGGTTAGGAGGGTTGAAAGAAGGAGGCTTCTGATAGCCCTGTTGATTCTTGTGTGGAGGGATATACGGCTGATGCGGAGGGGCAGTGGGATTGAGTACATTCTGACTACTCCACCTCAAATTGGGGTGGACATTCGGCTCGTAGTAACTGTTGTTCTGCCTGTAGTGTTGGAAGGCAGCGCATTGCTCAAAAGGACTGGGACAATGATCTGAGACATGCCCCTCTCCTCCACATCTTCTACAGACAAAAGGACCGTCTGCCATAGCATTAACCTGATACATCCCTCCCTTGGAAACTCCTCCTAGCTCATACTTGTCAAACCTTGCAGTAAGAGCTTCAAGCGCAGCGACAGAAGAAGATTCAGCAGCTCTTCTTTGATTTCCTCTCGAGTTCCCATATTCAGCCTTATGGATGGCCAAATCATCTATGATCTTCCACCCCTTGGTTTCTCCCAAGTTTTCAGCAAAACGGCCATTGGTCTGCAAACATCCAAAATAGCCCCTCGATCGTCATACAGACCATTATAGAAATGGTTGCACAAGCTCCATTTTTCGAAACCATGGTGCGGTATGGTACGCACTAGTTTCTTAAATCGAACCCATGCCTCGTGGAAGTTCTCGTCAGGCCCTTGTTTGAAGTTCGTTATCTGAGCTCTAATGGCAATAGTCCTCGATGCAGAAAAGTACTTCTTATAGAACGCTAAAGCCAATGAATTCCAATCAGTTATACCGTGAGCAGCTCGGTCCAAATCCCTATACCACTCCCTCGCAGCATCGCGGAGTGAGAAGATGAACATGGTTTCTTTTATCTGATCCATTTGTCACGCCAAAGGTGGGGGTATGGAGCAGCAATAATCAATAAACGTCTCCATGTGCTTCGCTGCATCCTCGTTCGCAGCCCCACCGAACTGATTCTTCTCAACCATATTAAGGTAAGAAGGTTTCGGCTCGAATTTCCTGGCATCCCCTGGTAGCTCGAACCCCTTGTAAAGATCCTAAGTTGTGGGTTCAGAATGACTGGCAATGGTCGCTTCTTCGGCCATTTCGGGAAAGTCTGGAAAAATAACGGTTTCAACTGATGAGTGTGAGACTGGAGAAGAAGGTGGGTTATCCTTGAACAGTTCGTTCTCGTAATAGTTGGAACGAGAATTAGACTCTTCCTCTGACTGTTGGTCTTGAAATAATCTCCTCTTTACGTGCAAAGATCTTTCAATCTCAGGATCGAATGGTAGTAATGGACCACCCTGCGACCTGCGCATAAGAAGAAACTACAACAGAAAATAAGAATAGTCTAAGGAACGGGTGTCCCTTAGACTGAAAAGGACTAAAAATAAAGCAACTAATAAATTGAACAATTGCCTCCCCGGCAACGGCGCCAAAATTTGACACGGCTATCGCAACCCTATCAAAGATAAAACCTAACGGTCTCAACTAAAATGTAGCAGAGGCAGTCGAGTATCGAATCCACATGGAGGTAATGTAATTATAGCTGTCTATTTCTAATCCTATGGTAACAATGGGGGGTTTGTTTGAAATTGGTTCTAAACTACGAAGGTTGAAAAGAAGAGAAATAAAATAAAGAGTAGTAAAGAATAAAATACGATTAAACTATCAAGAAGAGAGGGACATGTCGGGACTTCGGTTCACTACGGTAGTCCAATAACTCAGCTGTAAATGACTCAGACGAACTAATGTGAGACGGATGTTAAAAGGTCCTTTCGGTCCACTTTCTATCCTAAAATACCACTAACTTAACTTTCGTCCTCATTAGGGTAGTCCACTGTTTATAGCAGGCCTATTTAGTCCAATCTTTCAATCCAGGATTAATTTTAGCCAGTTTAATGGTTGACATAGAAGCGTGCACTCAACTAGGTCGGGAATTACAGTTAAATTGCTATAGTGACAGAGTCTCGTGATTAATTCGTCTAATTCATCTACTAAATCGTCATCTTTCTACCGCAGATTCCCTAATCCCAACATGAAGGGAGTTTAGCTACTCATATCGGTTATTAAACTAACAGCAGACAAATTTCCAGCAGAAAACATAATGAATAAACAATAAATCGCAATAATGAAAATTAGGGCAAAGGAGAATAAGAACACAACTGAGAAATTAAAGTAACAAATGATTATTATTAAATAAGGAAGAGAAAAGATTACAATCAGTGCGAATCCGGCGTAAAGAACAATCGAATCCGAGCAAATAATCCCAAAGTAAAGTAACAAAGAGTAAAAACCAAAGCAACGTACTAAGTTTTTTAGTAGAGAGTTTGATAGTATCAAAGATATCCCCCTAATTAACCTAGTAATGAGCTTAAATAGCAAAGGGAAATAATGTTTAGCGAGATAAAACAAAACACGGACTGATTAAAAGCCCAAAATGACGAAAACCACTCGATCGAGTGGATTAAACCACTCGATCGACCAACTTCTCAGCAAAAGTCACTCGATCGACCAAATGGTTACTCGATCGAGGACTTGGTCTTGGTGCAGCTTACTCGATCGACTGGGAAACCTCTCGATCGACCAACAGGGGGTGTAGAAACCACTCGATCGACTGGTAAACTCCTCGATCGAGTGACTATGTCTTCATTTCAGCTCACGTCTTCACCCAAGTGCCTCGTAATGCGTGCCACGACGCTTCCAAATGCAGTATCTCACTCTGGGACAATCCCGTCTCCTCTAAATGCATGCAAAAAGGACAAAAAGGAGTGTGGTTCCACTACTTTCGCGATCATTCCTACAAAAAGGAAAAAATACACCAAAGTAGCCAATTCGGGGCAAAATACCATAAAAACAGTATAGAAATGCATAGAAATACGTGCTGAAATAGGCTAAAAAGACTATACATTAGGCACGTATCAACGCGAGGTATTCGAACGGTTTCCAATTTTCCACAATAAATTGGTGGCGACTCTACAAATGCAAACGCTTGTTTCCCAAGCGCCCCCATGGTCCATGTCCACACATCTTAAAACATTGCCCAAAATCTTTTAGAATTTCATCTTAAGATGAATGATTTTGATTCTTGCACTCAAAACATGATCCAATGTTTCTTGGCACTTAGTTCTTATTGATGTTGCATTGTGTTACTTTAAACTAGCAGTTTTGGCTTACAAATCGCCTCAAATTTTGACATCTGTATTTGTTATACAGACAAATTCGATTTTTATACTTCATCCTTTATCTAATTATGTAACAGGGCTTCAAATGTTGTTTAATGATGTCAGACATGGTCTCAAAATTTGAAAAAAAAAACTTATCTTAAATCTTTTCTTGATTTAATTGACTAATAAGACTTCAATTTTGTTAATAACGCTACGTATTGTCTTAAATCGAGAATATTACCTTAAAATTTTGCCCAATTTTTTTATATATATATCATAGTTGATATGGTTAAAATTTAAAATTTTTGTACTTAAAACATAGCTTCATTGTCTCGTAATGTTACAATATTTGTTAATAATGTATTTATATGGGTCTCAATGCTTGTTTACCTTGTGGGTTGTATGGTTTTGATGAGTGAAGACGTGTAGACGCACGTGGTTATGATTGAGAGGATGTGAAACGAGAGTGAGTCGACAAGCTTATGAGGGTAAAAAGGCAAGTGCTAATAATGTGTGATGAGTGGTGTTGCATCTTGAGAGTTATCATTACGCCAAATCTGGTCATCAATAACGAGCGTACGCAACGGTTTAATGCATATAATAACGACACTTAGATTACCGTTTTCCAAATATTGGCGTAAACGTAAACCGCGCTAATAAGAATAACGGTTTCCCTCGAAAACCGTTGTTATTATAATGTGACAACGGCTGCTTAACAAACCGTTATAAAAAACGTTTAACGGTTTCCAAAAACTCATTATAGAACCACTCTTATCAACGGTTGTTAGACAACCGTTACCAGTTTAAGAAAACGACATTTCGAAAACCGTTACTAAATTAACACCAGTTTAAGAAAACGACATTTCGATTTTAACCCTACCAAGGGATAGGTTTTTCCATATAGAATTACGTCTTATCCTTTATGATTTATGAAATGAAATAAATATAATTTATAATTATAATCAGATCTTAATTATCTAAACAAATGTAGAACCTACCATTAGTGAGTGATTTTGTTTTTTCATTCAGGCAAAACCTCCTTAACGTATCAATTAATAGAGCAGATGTAATACCCCGTATTTTTATATAATATAATTAATTAAACGGATGTTATTTTATATTAATTATTATACATTTTGTATTACAATTATGTCGGAGAAATAGTTGAGTCGATAATAACATTAAAACTATCGTAAGTTAATTAAGACGGTAAATTTAATCACGAATGTAGGTACATATTTATGTTACTCAGTGTCGGGATAATACGGAAGTATTCTCGTAAGTTTACATTTCACATAAGATAATTAAGTATAGGATTTCGGGTATTGGTTAAACACAAATAAGAAACCAATCGGACCCAAATTAATTATGGGGACCGTATTTTGGGGGTGTTCCGTACCCTTGAGACAAGAATAAGGCATGATTGATTATTTTAATGTAACCTATGCAACCCATACCCCTTTGTTTACGTCAACCCCCACACAACCCATACTCTCTTGTTCCTCTTCTCCCTTATTAAACCGACAAAGCCTACCCATTTCCTTCCATTGTTAATTTGTTATACACCCCTACTGTGCAAGTAAGTGAGTGAGAGGCAGAGTGAAGCTGACGGCGGTTGCTAGGGTGGCTGAGGTGGCGGTTCGGCGAGGTAAGGCTTGTCATCACCGTTTTATTTTCCTTGTTTTCCCAGTTTCGTTTTTGTAATATTGGGTGTGTCACTGTAGTCGATGAGTCGTGGTGGCTAGGTTGTGTCTTTGGGGTGGGGTCGAGTCTCCTGGTGGTTATGAGGGTGGCCGTTGTGGCTGTTGGTGTCAAGAAATGGCGTCTAAGTTAGCGTTTTGAGTCGGTTTCACGTAGGGGTCTTGGGGTGGAGCCACCATTGACTCGGGGGAGGTCGATGTGGTGGCGCCACATTCTAGGTGTCGTGCAGGTGTCGGAGATGGAGTCAGAGGTGGTTGTAGGTGGTGTTGTGGGTGGTCGAAGTTGCTACAGCGTGACTTCTCAGGCGTGTTGTGGTGACGGGGTGGTGAACCAGGCCTGGTTATGGCCGTGGTTCGGCTTGCCGGCGGAAGTCGACCCACTTCTGGGTGTCGGGGGTGGAGCAGGTTGATGTGGGTGCAGGCGTGTGGTGGCTGGCGGTGGCTGTGGGGCACGGGTTTGGTCAGGTGGCACGGGTTGATGGGCTTGTGTGCGTGTGTCGTGTATTGAGTTAGAGTCGAGTTGCTTCGCGGGCTAGAGATTGTTGTGTCGGTTTCATAGTTGGGTATCATTATAACTATTGTTATTATTATTCGTATTATTATTATGCTTAGTATTGTTAGTATTATTATTAATATTATTATTATATGCTTTGATAATCATATTAGTCGTCGGGTAATATGGTCGTACGCATTATCTTTATATGTAGCCTTTCTATTTTAGGAAGTTTCCATTTTGGGCAAGGCTACTATTTCGGGAAGTTTCTATTTTAGGAAACTTTCCACTTTTAGAAAGTCGTTATATTCGGTATCATTGCTATTTTATAATGGGGGATAATTGAAGGAATAATAATTAAATAAATATTATATGTTAGGTGACGGTTTTCGCGTGGAGTATTTTTAGCAGCTGTTTGGATTGTCATTCTGCAATTTGAGGTAGGGGAAATACACTTGTCCTAATATCGTTGTTGTTGAATTGTGTTGGTTGGATTCGTGGTTGATTTACGTTATCAGTTATATTCGGAAAGGTGATTGACTGAATTGATCATACTGAGTATGATATTACAATATCGGATAACTGGCATGATTTTATGATTCATCATTTAATTGATTTATATGGATAATGTGTTGCATCAATTTCTTTTGAGCATTCATATGCATTGGAGTTGGAGGATGTTGTGGTGATATGATATGGAGCGGAGATTATTCAGGGTCTGTGATATGATATGGAGCGGAGATTATTCAGGGTATGTGATATGATATGGAGCGGAGATTATTCAGGGTATGTGATATGATATGGAGCGGAGATTATTCAGGGTATGTGATATGATATGGAGCGGAGATTATTCAGGGTATGTGATATGATATGGAGCGGAGATTATTCAGGGTATGTGATATGATATGGAGCGGAGATTATTCAGGGTATGTGATATGATATGGAGCGGAGATTATTCAGGGTATGTGATATGATATGGAGCGGAGATTATTCGTGGTCTCGTGATATGATATGGAGCGGAGATTATTCAGGGTCTGTGATATGGAGAGGTGGAGGATGTGACGATTTGGAAAGGGAGTTATGTATTTTGTTGTCGTACTTATTCTGTTTTCCCTACTCAACCTCGTGGTTGACCCTGTGTATTCGTGAACACCTGTGATGATCCGTTTTATGGGGAGCAGACTTGACAGGTTTAAGAGATGGGACGGGAGCTTAACGGGCGTGAGACACTGGATCAGACGACTTAGTAACTAGATCATCATCTAGAAGACTGTCACTTTTAATTATGTCAGTTCTTATAATTTGAGTTGAAAAGAGGTTTGTAATAATTCAGTTAAAATATTATATAAATTGCCTTGGAGTTTAATTTGTTATTCACTACCTCGGGAAACTGAGATGGTAACAGTCCGTTTTATTAAGGAATGTCTTGACGAGGACTTCTTTTATAAACCGGGGTGTTACAAAGTGGTATCAGAGCAAACGATCCTCAGGCCTAAACTAATGAGCCCAATGAACCTAGGATGTGTCTAAATAAAATGAACACCGGGATAGAACTGTTAGGAGCACACTGGGGTAAAGTTTGAGTTAGGGGCCCCCTCACACCGAACCAGTGGCCCTCTCAGTTTGACTCGGAAAACCCTGAGGGTATACGAGAGAAAAGGGTAGAGAAGTTGCCTAAGGTTGAACCTGAAATGCCTATATCGTTGCCTAAGTGTTAATTGATTGATGCATTGATTATTGCATAATCGAGTTGATATATACTTTGAAACCCATATATTCTAACCATTCCGCAGGACAACGCTACGGTAAGTATTTTGTATGAATGATGACGTGATCATATAATGTGGGGAAATGAGAAATAAATTTTCGAGTTCAGGATAATAATCAATGAAGTGTTGTGCTAGTCGTGAGCATGAAAATAATTGCGAGTCGATGATAATTACCTAGGTGGATGTTGAATGATGTGCTGATAGTACTAATATGACTAAGTAATATGCGGTTGTGTGATCCCGAAGCCATGCTAGTATAGTGTCGTGTTAGTAATAGGAAACACAATAGAATTTCATATCTTTAGTCATAGCAATCGTGATTTAGATGTAATGGGTAGATCGAGATGCGAAGGGAATCTATGGGGTATATGTTTACATAAGTACAGTGTGAGATCTAATTTGGTATGGGTTAGTATCAATAGTATGATTATAAGAGTTAGTGATAAAACTCGTTTCGGTTGATGTTACTCTTTAATGGACCTTACTACCATTTCTTTTCTGATTATTGCCTATCGGTGAAAATTTTATGAAAGATAGCCTCGTGAGTTAGTGTTCAGTTGACGTTGGTTTCATGCTTATATGATATACGGATTAGGAGAAATAAATATTTTAGTAAGATGTGGTTAGGAAGTTCTGTGCAGTGACGCTTGACTAATGATGTTGTAAAAAAAATCCTCATTTAAATTGTGTTAACAATTCTCGCATAATTCCAACTCCACCGATCCTAAAATTCACATGTGTTTTCAAATTAATAAGCCACGAAAAATCTTGATGTCTCAATATTAAATAATAAGTTTTGCAAACTGACCCAAGTTTCAGACCAATTACTGTCACATGCTTGTCTTGACCAATTGAATTACAAAATTCTTTTAAAAATGATATTCTTGTGCTTTGAACCTAATTCTTTTCCCTGTGATTTTAACTCTCCGTGTTTTGTAAAAGTAATATGAATCAAGTTTTAATCGAACGGTTATTTATTCGAAATCTTTGAAAGTTACAACGTGAATCACGACTTTTAAAATGTGTGTTCTAGGTTGAGTCTTCATACAGTGTGTGATTAATTCACAAGCTTTAATAATATGAATTTATAATGTCCTTATATGATGATAGTAGCAGGCATGTTCAGTAGTTACGTATCTCAACCAGTGATAAAAATTGAAGTGTAGTTGATAAATTGTTAGCGTGATGATATGAGTAAAATTGAATAAATTAATTTGATTCGTAATCGAGGGTGAAATATTTTATACGAGTCCAGTTGTTACATGTTTTATATATGTGTGGCATGTTGTAAAATCTCTGGTATGTTCATCATATTTGCATAGTGGTCGGATATATATAAATATAAAACTATATTATCGTATCTGGGTAAAGTTGATGGCGTTAAAAGTTAATTTGATTGTTCTAATATACTCGCATGAAAATTATAATAGTTATGTTTAACAGTTTACACATGGATGATAGTAATGATTGTGTCTGAATGTTCACACGTGTAGGATGTCATCTGAGTTTTAAAGACTTTCATGTGAGTTGTGTGCCTAAAGTTATACTTATCACTTTCATTACATTAAATTATCTCAATTGAAACTAAAACCTGTAACATGATAATAAACAGTGTCGTTATTCCTCATTGGATATGTCCGTTGTTATATTGTCATAAAAGGCTAAAGTGATTCTTACAATTGTAACACGACATGTGACATACCAATATTCTCGAGTCGTTACTATCAATTATATTATAATAAAGATTGTTTATGATAACTATGTTAGCGATAATAATGGGATAACCATTTTGATGATTCACATGATACGCGTCGGTTAAAGGATAGTCGTTAAAGTTACGTTTAATTGAGCCATGAATATAACTGAGTAAAGAAGTGCAACTAAAATCCTGATGTCATTAGTAAAGATAAGGCTGAAATGAATAAGATGAACCTGTAAATTATGATATATGAGTCGACCCCTAAACTTGTTTTGTCTAAAGGAATGGAATTAGGTTTCTCTGATTTTGAGTTTCGTAGTAAACTGTAAATGGATTCTATGGACAGCTCTGTTATAGGATTATGTTAAGAAAATTATTCACCAGCCAGTAAGAAAGTAAAAGTTTTTGAAAACAAGGTTAAATTTTGGTCATATGAGTAAAAATTCGGAATGAGATTTCCAGCCAGTGTCTCTTGTAGGTGTCCATGATAATTGTTAGTCTGGAGGAATGAAACTAGAACGGAATCATAAGTAGCGGGATAAATTAGTCATGTTATTCGTTCATTTAGTGAATTGGTGGGTTGTGGTTAGTTACGAATGTCAAGACAGGAAATGTGATGGGGTGATTAAGTGAGTTATGTGTTAACATGGTAGGTTGATATTAGCATAACATATAATGAAAATTTGTAAACTGATGTAGTTAAACACATCTAATCTTTTCTATCATGGTGTTAGGTGCAGTTTAATATATTTAAAACCAAGAAAGAAAATTTTATGCATGATAGTCTCGTATGTTAACTTCCCAATATCGAGGTTTACTCGCTTGTTTGACTCGACCAATATGTTTGTAGAATTTGTCAATCAAGGCGCATTCGTCATTTGTGAATAATTCCTAAACCCTTTGATATAAGAATTAAAAATATTTCTGGGACGATAAGCACTGCGAAACTGGTTGTCTTCATTTCTATTGGTGATTCTGTGTCTTGACCTAAATCCGTACAATTAAGCAAAGGAAAGTCAGATTGGACCTATTAGGTTATAAATTTTCATAAATCGAGTTATCAAAGTGTTGACCATAATTCTTTTCGCATGTTGATTGATTCCCTGTGTTTCTAAAGTAGGAGATTACAAGGATTGGTGAGATGAATGATTACTAATGATTTTTACGGGTAACGGTAGCTTCCTTGAGAGAGCTTGCATATAGATTGTCTTTGGTAAGGACTAGTTAACTTAAGCGAAAGTAGAGAACCTTTTTATCATTTTTAAGTTGTTAGCAGTAATTTGAGAACGTGGTTATAATAATGAAGGTTACGGGGACGTAACCATGCTTTTAGTTGGGTAGGATCGTAAAATCTTGATGCTTAATTTGCACTTGTTTGTAGATTATAGTTGACCAAGTTGATGTTTAGTTGTGGGATACCTATGCAAATGAGTTCTATATGCTTTGTTCCTACTTCGGTTAGTGGTTGATGTGAAAAAGGAGAGTGTGATTAAACTATTGGTAATGAGTTATGAGTTGGCCTATGAGCCGAGTGATGATGACGGGAGTTATGGTTACGGTCCGGTCGACCATGGTTAATGAGTTTATGTTGAGTATGAGATCGGAATTTAGATGGAAGATGACAAAGTGTTCTCAGATGATTATTTAGTGTTATATAATTGTGTTCTCAGGTAGTTATTAATTTTAATTAGTTGGTTAAATAATGATGAGTTAAACTTCGGGACGAAGTTTATTTTTAGGAGGGCAGAATGTAACATTCTGTATTTGTTATGTTTAATTGATGTGTCAAGTGGGTGTTAACCGCGTTAGAAATTCGTGACATCCGTAAGTAGGATATACAATATCCTTTTTAGGTTTGAGTATGGGAGCGAACTTCGGGACGAAGTTCATTTTAAGGGGGGAAGACTGTAATACCCCGTATTTTTATATAATATAATTAATTAAACGGATGTTATTTTATATTAATTATTATACATTTTGTATTACAATTATGTCGGAGAAATAGTTGAGTCGATAATAACATTAAAACTATCGTAAGTTAATTAAGACGGTAAATTTAATCACGAATGTAGGTACATATTTATGTTACTCAGTGTCGGGATAATACGGAAGTATTCTCGTAAGTTTACATTTCACATAAGATAATTAAGTATAGGATTTCGGGTATTGGTTAAACACAAATAAGAAACCAATCGGACCCAAATTAATTATGGGGACCGTATTTTGGGGGTGTTCCGTACCCTTGAGACAAGAATAAGGCATGATTGATTATTTTAATGTAACCTATGCAACCCATACCCCTTTGTTTACGTCAACCCCCACACAACCCATACTCCCTTGTTCCTCTTCTCCCTTATTAAACCGACAAAGCCTACCCATTTCCTTCCATTGTTAATTTGTTATACACCCCTACTGTGCAAGTAAGTGAGTGAGAGGCAGAGTGAAGCTGACGGCGGTTGCTAGGGTGGCTGAGGTGGCGGTTCAGGCGAGGTAAGGCTTGTCATCACCGTTTTATTTTCCTTGTTTTCCCAGTTTCGTTTTTGTAATATTGGGTGTGTCACTGTAGTCGATGAGTCGTGGTGGCTAGGTTGTGTCTTTGGGGTGGGGTCGAGTCTCCTGGTGGTTATGAGGGTGGCCGTTGTGGCTGTTGGTGTCAGAAATGGCGTCTAAGTTAGCGTTTTGAGTCGGTTTCACGTAGGGGTCTTGGGGTGGAGCCACCATTGACTCGGGGGAGGTCGATGTGGTGGCGCCACATTCTAGGTGTCGTGCAGGTGTCGGAGATGGAGTCAGAGGTGGTTGTAGGTGGTGTTGTGGGTGGTCGAAGTTGCTACAGCGTGACTTCTCAGGCGTGTTGTGGTGACGGGGTGGTGAACCAGGCCTGGTTATGGCCGTGGTTCGGCTTGCCGGCGGAAGTCGACCCACTTCTGGGTGTCGGGGGTGGAGCAGGTTGATGTGGGTGCAGGCGTGTGGTGGCTGGCGGTGGCTGTGGGGCACGGGTTTGGTCAGGTGGCACGGGTTGATGGGCTTGTGTGCGTGTGTCGTGTATTGAGTTAGAGTCGAGTTGCTTCGCGGGCTAGAGATTGTTGTGTCGGTTTCATAGTTGGGTATCATTATAACTATTGTTATTATTATTCGTATTATTATTATGCTTAGTATTGTTAGTATTATTATTAATATTATTATTATATGCTTTGATAATCATATTAGTCGTCGGGTAATATGGTCGTACGCATTATCTTTATATGTAGCCTTTCTATTTTAGGAAGTTTCCATTTTGGGCAAGGCTACTATTTCGGGAAGTTTCTATTTTAGGAAACTTTCCACTTTTAGAAAGTCGTTATATTCGGTATCATTGCTATTTTATAATGGGGGATAATTGAAGGAATAATAATTAAATAAATATTATATGTTAGGTGACGGTTTTCGCGTGGAGTATTTTTAGCAGCTGTTTGGATTGTCATTCTGCAATTTGAGGTAGGGGAAATACACTTGTCCTAATATCGTTGTTGTTGAATTGTGTTGGTTGGATTCGTGGTTGATTTACGTTATCAGTTATATTCGGAAAGGTGATTGACTGAATTGATCATACTGAGTATGATATTACAATATCGGATAACTGGCATGATTTTATGATTCATCATTTAATTGATTTATATGGATAATGTGTTGCATCAATTTCTTTTGAGCATTCATATGCATTGGAGTTGGAGGATGTTGTGGTGATATGATATGGAGCGGAGATTATTCAGGGTCTGTGATATGATATGGAGCGGAGATTATTCAGGGTATGTGATATGATATGGAGCGGAGATTATTCAGGGTATGTGATATGATATGGAGCGGAGATTATTCAGGGTATGTGATATGATATGGAGCGGAGATTATTCAGGGTATGTGATATGATATGGAGCGGAGATTATTCAGGGTATGTGATATGATATGGAGCGGAGATTATTCAGGGTATGTGATATGATATGGAGCGGAGATTATTCAGGGTCTGTGATATGATATGGAGCGGAGATTATTCGAAGTCCGTGATATGGAGAGGTGGAGGATGTGACGATTTGGAAAGGGAGTTATGTATTTTGTTGTCGTACTTATTCTGTTTTCCCTACTCAACCTCGTGGTTGACCCTGTGTATTCGTGAACACCTGTGATGATCCGTTTTATGGGGAGCAGACTTGACAGGTTTAAGAGATGGGACGGGAGCTTAACGGGCGTGAGACACTGGATCAGACGACTTAGTAACTAGATCATCATCTAGAAGACTGTCACTTTTAATTATGTCAGTTCTTATAATTTGAGTTGAAAAGAGGTTTGTAATAATTCAGTTAAAATATTATATAAATTGCCTTGGAGTTTAATTTGTTATTCACTACCTCGGGAAACCGAGATGGTAACAGTCCGTTTTATTAAGGAATGTCTTGACGAGGACTTCTTTTATAAACCGGGGTGTTACAGCAGAGATATTAGATAACCTGTCTTTTGTCTTTTTTGTTCACAATTATAGGCAATTTTTTTATTTAATTTAGATATTAGAGGGATTACCATATATAACATAAAATATCTCCCCCAACTCCTTCTCGTCGAGCCTCCCGATCTGTCATTATACCGCGAGAGGTAGAAAGAATTACAATTCCAATTCCGCCTAAAATTCTAGGAATTCCTTGAGAGTTAGAATAGATTCGTAGACAAGGTCGACTGGCTCTTTTTAAATATAAAGTATTTTGATATGGGCCTTTCCTATTTCTTCTATGTCGCAGAGTTAAAACAAAAATGTATTTGTTTCCTTCTTGATGTTTTCTCACGTTTTTAATAAAGCCTTTCGTAAAAGTATTTTAACAATGTTTTCGGTGATGTTAGTCGATGTTATTCGAACTGTTCCTTTTCTATTCATGTCAGCATTTCGTATCGAGGTTATTATATCAGCAATAGTGTCCCTACCCATAATGAACTAAAATCCGCGGTGTCTCCAAATTTTTATATAATCAACATGTTTTTTTATTAGTTTGTCTTTTATTTTCTGTTATGAATTACAAAATGAATTTTTTTTATTATAACCTACGGGTTTCTTTTAACCGTTATCATTTGCTATTATGAAAGAACAGTTTTCAATTCAACCGTTGTCACTATTTGATTAGATTTCTCAGTTTGACCACTGCATGCAAAACTTTATCAGAACTTTAATAAATATTCATTTTGATCAATAATATTCAATTTGACCAAAATAATTCTGTAAATATGTCTTCATAATGTTTTAGGTCAAAATCTTGTTAAGTGCATATTTTACATGATTTTATGCGTTGTTTTCTTGTCACTTACTTTCACTCTTTATTGCGTAGTTTTAGGCTATTTTGATAGGCCTTGTGCACATTTCGATAGATGCTACGCTGTGGTATGTTTACTCATGCTTGCAGGTTAAATTGCGCTATATTTGTGATGGAGCACTTACTTGAAGTTGGAATGTGGTTTCTCGGACAATATCTTGTGTAAAGTGCTTAAAGTTGAAGTGCCTAGATAAGAAGTGAGGAGCATGAGAAGAAGGAAGGTGTTGCTGTTTCCCGCTAGAAAGCCATGCTCATGAAAAGGCACCACCTAGGCGGGCGTTGATTGTGCCCGAGCGGGCAGAAAGCCATCACTAAGCACGCAGCTTTGTTGCGGAGACAGAGTGCCCGGGCGGGCGGCTATGATCCCCGGGCGGGCGGATTGCAATATCAGCTAACAAATTTGGAAACAAGCCCAACTTGTTTTAGGGTTTGAATAAAAATAATAAAAGGACGTTTTTGGGTTCTTGGCTGGGACGACGTTACTTCTGTTATCAGTTTTCCTAGACTAAAAACATTAGAAAACTTAAATTATATTTTCAGTTACCAGTTTATTGCATCAGATTTAGAATTACTCTTTGGATTATTGTTTTCTACTCTTCAATATTCAATCAAGTATTATTTCTTCTTTCTTTCTTCCTTTTGTTGATTATGTCTATTGTTTATCTAGTTATGAATTGTTTAGTTTTCATTATCATGAGTGAGTAGATTTCATCTAGGGTTCGTACAATTATTAGCAAGGGAACAAGCATGTTTTAATCGTCAAACTTAATTGCCATATTGTTATTTGAATTTGGTTTGAATACATATTGAATTAGGTTATAGAATTGAACTGGGTAAAATCTAGACCGAATAATACTATCAACGGGAATTGGGTAGAATTTGTGATACTTTTCTCTCTCAATTTTGTTAGCCTATTATTGTTATAGCTAGATTTACATGCGGAAGCAGGGATTTAGCTAAGAACACATCTTTGAACCAAGATTTTACATCTAGGCATGGGAATGCTAGATTGAGTAATTGGGACCATACTATCGATCTTAATGCTCTTATTAGTTTAACTTACATGCGGGAGCGGGAGTTAAGCTTAGTAAGAAGAACTTGCGTTACTCGGAAGAGAGCGTTTGTATGCCATTTGGATAGTGTTTTATTTGAATAACGATTGGGTGATTAAGTAATTCTTTTAGTTGCTTGTTGATTGCTAATGAAAGTACGAGCTCTAGTTCCTTTAAACCTTGATTACAAACCCATATTTAGACTTAATTATAGATTCATCATCTCAATTCTTATTTTCATAGCTAAAGTATAGTCTAGAATCGATTAGTACTCAAACTCTACTTCCCAGAGATCGACCTGTAAGCACTACAACTGAGCCGTTCGCTTGCGGTATTTTTAACTGATCAAGTTTTTGGCACCATTGCCGGGGAAGTAACGATTTGATATTTGTTAATTCTAGATTAGTTTAGACTACGTTTGCTTTAGCGGACGCAAGTACGCCTCTTTTGCTAGTAATAATTTTCTTCAGTTTTCTTGTTACTCTTATATGCACAGGCGAAATTCCGCAGGTGATTTTTTATTTGACCCTGAGATTGAAGCTACTGCTAGAAGACGAAACGCTGAAAGAAGGAGGAAAAGAAAGGAGCCTGAACCCGATACTACTACCGAGTCTCTTATAGAAACTGATATTCCTATCATCATGACTTCTATGTGAGATGAAAGTGCTTCTAAACCGAACTTCAACTCCAGTATAACAAATCCAAAGATCGATGCAAATAATTTTGAGTTGAAGACTTCTTTGATTTAGTTTGTTCAAACTGATCAGTTCAGTGGATCACCAGCCGAAAACCCCAACGAGAACCTAAATAGATTTCTTGATAAAGCTGACATCAAGATTAATGGAGTCTCTGATGACCCCATTTGGTTTAGGTTATTCCCTTACTCTCTTCGAGGGAGTGCACGAGAATGGTTGAACAATTGTGATCCTGACTCTTTCAATACTTGGGATAAGCTCTCTACTGCTTTTATACAAAAGTACTTTCCACCAGGCAAGACAGCTAAGTTTAGGAACGATATTACTGGATTTGTGCAATGCGCGGATGAGACCTTGTATGAAGCTTGGGAGAGGTACAAGGAACTTCAACGGCAATGTCCTCATCACGGGATCTGATGTGACTCATATTTGAGCACATTTAGTCCCCGAATTAACCTCGTTTCTATGCTTTATAGCACTTATTTGGGTCATTTACTATCTTTAGTTTCCCGTTTTGCATATTCTTTGAGGTTTTGTCCCCTTTGGTAGGAAAGGAGTGCTAACCTTGCATTTACATGGCGAAATGGAGCTAAATTGATCGCATCCAATGACCAAGCATCAAAGAGAAGACATTACTAGAAGGCCTATGTAGATAATAAACTGAAATTGGCAATGATGAAAGGATCCTTGCATCCTTAACACGATCCTTGCGGATTGTTAAGGAGGAAAAAGAAGAGAAGCTGTCTGTCCCAGGATTCGAGCGGATTGTCCACAATCCGGGCGTCTCCCAACACCACAATCCGGGCGTCTTGTGCCCAAGATGAGCGTCCCACAGCAGCTCAAACCGAGCGTTTCAGCCGTGATCCGCTCGGATCACAAGTCAGTACGAATCGTGCCACAACTCAAGACGCGCGGGACGAGCAGATTGACACGGGACCAGCAATACGGATATGCTCATTTCCTTCGAGAGGAGCATTTCCTCAACTTTTCTTAGGGTCTTAATAGTCATTTAAGCCCTTAATAACCCTAATCTTTGTACCTAATCTTTAGTATAAATACTCATTTGTACTACCTAGATTAGTACAACCTTATAATTAGATCTTAATCATTCCTTAATACTCTCTTAATTAGTTCTTAATACTCTCAAATTAGTTGTAATACAATTTATCAATATTAATCATATCTTAATCTTTTCTTAATTTCTCTATTGTTCATCATTTATTTTGGGTAATTAGAAGATCATTTGGGTTTATTTGGAGGATTGATAACCTTACATCAATCATCAAGTACTTCTATTATTCTTAGCTTTATTATTTGGAATCTCCATAGGTATAATTCTCTTAACCCTTGTTTTAATTATTGTTAATTACTTTCATTTGTTCATCATGTTTAGCCTTGTTAGTTTGATTGACAATCCTATTAGCATGTTGAATTTTGTAATGAGTGAGTAGTCTCCTAACTAGGGTTAATGGGGAATTAGGGAAAATCAACATGGGGAATGATTCATGCTTAATCTAATATGTTTTCATAATTTATTTGCTTGCTTGTTGTGATTTCTACTTATGCACATGTTATGTTTGATGAAATGCGAGCCTATGAATCCTTGCATTTTTTACCCATCACGTATCTTTTCAATGAGGCTTGTAAGGTTATACACCAACTCGAGCCTTATTAGACCATGCATATAGTTGAATAGGAAGGATTAAGTCGACTTGTAGGTGTTGTACAATCTAATCGATTCGGCTCCGGGACCCAAACCTTCTTAGGGATTGTAAGCTTATACACCAACTCGATCCCATCACAACAATAATTGCTTGCTATATAATTAAGAACATGTTTGTATGATCAACTCCCATGAATCCCCTATGAACCCATGACACCCTAGTGCTTTTAATCAATTGTTTACATCTCTTTTTAATCATCTTGCTTGTTTTTATTACTTTATTTTTATATTGTTGATTAGTTTAGTTGATCTCCTATCTCAACCCAAATTGTGACATTCTAAGACACGACCACTTACAATTGAAAATCCTACATCAATACCCGTCCCTTGAGATCTGACCTTTACTTGCCTCTTTACTAAGAGTAGTTGTAAAGTTATAAATATTGTTTTGGTTGGTAGCTTTTGAAGACGAGTTTAAATTCCGAACCAAAAATGGCGCCGTTGCCGGGGACGGTGTTAACTTGATTTGATTTTCATTAATTGTTTTTAGTTGTGTCTTTGTTTACATTGGGGAAGTAAAACTCCTCAAGGTTGTTCTTATCTTTTTCTCTTAGTGTACTTTGCAAGATGGATATTATAGATTGTTTTGTTGAGGACTATATGAGTATCACCTTCATCAAAGACCCTTTGCAAGCATTGGAAGCCTTAGAAGCAAGTGAGGCAAAAAATAAGCATTGGGAATTGGAAGTAGATCTCCTTGAAGCCGCTTTAACCAACAAGGAACTTACTTATGAGCAATCCGTGTTGATACATATCATTCTTGAGGAAGCATCACAATCCACTAAGGAAGAACAAGCAATCGAAGATCATACCACACAAGCCGAAGAGCTAGATGAATATGTCATGGAATTTGAGTATGATGAGATTGATGAGTTTGAGGAACAATTTGAATATGCCATGAGGATGGAGTGCATAATGGAGATGGAGCAAATCCTAAATGAACCTTCGACGGTGGAAAATGAGGTACAAACTTCAACTCTAAAACCTCTTCCCCCAAATTTGAAATATGCCTACCTTGATGAATCTAAAACTAAACCCGTGATTGTTAATGATAAACTTGATGAGAACCAATTGGAAAGTTTGCTTGATATATTGAAAAAACAAGAAAAGGCTATAGGTTATAGTCTAGATGACCTTATAGGGATAAGCCCTAATTTTTGCATGCATAGAATTCATCTAGAAGAGAACCATAGGCCTACCATCCAATGCCAAATGAGACTAAACCCCCATATGCAAGAAGTTGTAAAAGCGGAGGTTATGAAATTACTTGATGCGGGAATCATATATCCTATATCGGATTCTTTGTGGGTTAGCCCCGTTCAAGTGGTACCCAATAAAGGAGGTACCACGGTGGTGACAAACGATAAGAACGAGCTAATACCCACAAGGAAGATCACCGGTTGGCGTATGTGTATTGACTATCGTAAATTGAATTCCGCAACAATAAAGGATCATTTCCCTCTACCATTCATTGACCAAATGCTTGAGAGGTTAGCCTCTAACAAATTCTTTTGCTACCCCGATACACCTGGATGACCAACATAAGGCCACCTTCACATGCCCTTACGGTACCTTTGCATATAGGAGAATGCCTTTTGGCTTATGTAATGCCCCCGCTACTTTCTAAAGATGCATGATGAGTGTCTTCTCCGATTATCTAGAAACTATAATAGAAGTTTTTATGGACGACTTTAGCGTTTATGGAAAAGACTTTGACTCATGCTTGCATAATCTTTCTCTTGTATTGCAAAAATGTGAAGATGTTAGCCTTGTTTTGAATTAGGAAAAGTGTCACTTTATGGTCAACGAAGGTATTGTTTTGGTTCATTTAATCTCGGAAAAGGGCATCGAAGTTCACAAAGCCAAGGTTGAGGTGATAGAGAAACTCCCACCTCCCGTGAATATTAGAGGGGTGAGAAGTTTTCTCGGTCACGCGGGTTTCTATCGCCGTTTTATAAAAGATTTCTCAAAAATCGCGAAACCCCTCACTCAACTTTTGCTTAAAGATGCCCAATTCCAATTCACTAATGGGTGTGTTGAAGCCTTTAATAGAATTAAGGAAGCAATAATCTCGACTCCAATCATCCAACCACCAAATTGGGAACTACCATTTGAGATCATGTGCGATGTGAGTAACTACGCCGTTGGCGCGGTTCTTGGCCAACGGGTAGGAAAGGCTTTATATTCTATCTATTATATAAGCAAGACTCTTGATACCGCCCAAGTGAAGTATGATACTACCGAGAAGGAACTCCTTGCCGATCTCTATGCACTAGACAAATTCCGTTCCTATTTGCTTGGATCAAAAGTAATCGTTTTCTCGGATCACCGTGCTCTTCGACATCTCTTGATAAAGAAAGAGGCAAAACCAAGGTTTTTGAGATGGATTTTGCTACTCCAAGAGTTCGATTTGGAGATAAGAGATAAGAAGGGAGCCGAAAATGTGGTAGCGGATCACTTGTCAAGAATTCGATTTCATGATGATGAGGGAGAGACACCGATCAATGACTCTTTCCCCGATGATATCTTGATGGCCATTCACTCACAACTTGAGAAGAACACCACACCATGGTTTGCCGACTATGCTAACTACATTGCTGGAGGAGTTCTTCCTCCAAACTTGAACTACAATCAAAGGAAGAGATTCTTGTTTGAAGTAAAGAGATACTTTTGGGATGATCCTGTGGACAGCGGGCCGCCCACGGGGGCGCTTGGTGAAGGGGCTCGAAAACAAGCGTTTGCATTTTGTATGGAGTCGCCACCAATTTTTATGGGAAATTGGAACCGTTCGAATACCTCATGTCATGTCAAGACATAAAGTAAAGGCATGAACACTAAGCAATCGTTACCCTTAGCATTCTATGTCTAGAATGACTCTCGTGGATGCCAATGAACACGGGTGCTCACGGAGATCTGGAGTAAGGGGTGAGGGTACGTATTAGGAAGCTCTTTTGATCGAACACCTAATCCCGCCCGCCTCGATAGCGGCCTCTACTAATGATTAGGGAGTTTATTCGTACTCGATATATCGTCGGCTGTATGCATGCAATGCAACATCCATTAGATTAATCCTAACATGTGAAAATTAGACTAAGTCGGTGAACAATTAAGTTAGCAAACAATTGACGTCGAAGTAGAAGTTAATATTGATTTACAGGTGAAAACATACAAACAACGAAAGAGATACAATAAATATAAGTGCAATAATGAAAATTACATTAATTACAACGGATTTAGGTGATTTATGTCGAGAATACCTTTAAAACGGGTGTTTGAGAAAACGAATAAAAGAATAAAATTACGGACAGGAATTAGTGTGATAATACGGATATTAGTTAGTTAATACGTAATCTAAACAAACTAGGTCAAGGCGTAAACGGAATTGGGGACGTAAATCACCCTCGAACAGCGAAGAGATCGCGCCCTGGAAGAGGCGCAGCAGATTCTTGCGCGTCTGCTCCAAGGGTGAATTTCGTGTGAAGCCGAATCGCAAACCGTTAATGTTAATTGATGATTTTAAGGATTAATTATGATGTTTGACTCGGATGGAAGTGATTTAATGGATTAATTACATATGAATGAGTCATAAAAACAATAAAACATAGATGAGACGGGATTAATTACATGGATGAACGATTAATTAACGAATTACATAAACAAACTAACTAATTAAATTAAACATGATGAATTGATGACGAATTAATGATGATGAATGATACAAATATATCAACGATGAATTTTAAACTCAATATGAATGAATTGAATCTCTAAAACCCGAATTGAATATTAATGACGAAAACCCGCAAATATGAATTATAAGGGATTTAAGTCGGACTTGATGACTAATTAAGCATGAATGATGAATTATATACAACATACATATGATTTATAAATTACCGTGATGAAGAATTAAAGAACAAAACAAAAGGAATAATTTTGGTACGAATTACAGAGGACGGAGGAAGAAGAAAAGAAGCAGGAACTGCGGCAGCCTCACGAAGAGGCGCAGCAGGTGCTGCGCTCCTTCGAAGAGGCGCAGCAGTTGCTGCGTCTTTTCTCGACGTCTGTCTATTGGAAATCCGCAAAAACAGGTTTTAAAGATGGTTTTAGAAATCGGTTTTAACGGTGTATTCGACATAAACCTTACAATTGTTATGCAATAATTAAAATACAATAAATAAAAGGAATATACACCCTCAGACTTACATGTTGACGGAACGAGAAGAACTAAGATATCGACTAGTGATGCTCGACGCGAATGCAAGGAAAGAGTGCCCTCGAAAGAGGAAAACGATTTAACAAGATTAATTAATTAGATTGATTGAGTGTAGTGGTCAAATTGGTCGGTCATGCAACGGAGAGGTGGTACCGGAAGATCCGAGCTTACGTGGTCGGAAGTCCAAGCACGTAGGCGCCAATTAGTAAGAACGAAGTCTAGAATGCAAAGGGAGAAGAGAAGGGCGGACACTCGCGTGAGAAATATGAGGAACGAAAGCTCCTATTTATACTAATCACGTGAAGGAATAGGGTTTCGGAGACTCTTTGGAAGTGAATCTCGGAAAGATATAAAAAAGATACGTAAATCATGCAAAGAAGGGCCTGGGAAGAGGCGCAGCAGCCACTGCGTCTCTTGGAAGAGGCGCAAAGACTGTCGTCTGTTCCCAGGAGGTTTCCTCCTGTTTAAGAAAGATTTCCGTGTTTAAGTTATGGTAGGACGGATTTAATTCGATTATCTTTTGAATATTACGGGATATTGCTTGCCAAAAGATAAAATTTGATAAATATGGAATAGAAATATCCAGGAACATTCCGAACATTCGACTCGGGATTTAACAACTATCGAAAATGGAGACGTTTTTGACCCGGACTCGAATGTACTCTAATTATCGCCAAAACGACCGTATCGGCACGTAGATGACAACTAAGAGGTTGACATTTAATATTTGAGCAATCACTTGACGATAATCTTACGAATCGTCACTAATCGCCCGCGAATCAAACATGCGGCCCAATCATCACCGGGTGGTTTGCGAGGGGTGCGGAAACGAGGTGTCTCTGAGCCCCCACTTTGACCGAGGCTTGGACAAGGCGAAAGTCAAAGTATAGCCATCAGTCAATCAAGATTACAACTCGGCGACTATGGCGACGCGAGGCGCTCAAGGGGTCCGAGCAAGGACCGTCGTCGGGAACATTTTAGAGTCTGTCGACTATCGGGAGGGTCGTTTAAAGTCCATTAGACTACGTAAGGAAGCTCGCCAGCCATAAGAAGAGATCATACCGAGACTTAATCGAACTTCGCGGGGAATAAGAGATATTGAAAAAAGCAGGACGTCGCAGAAATCGCTGGGGAATCCGCTGCGTCGGTCTCAAGCGAACTCGCGAAATTTGGAAGTTGAATCGCTTGCGTCGGTCTCAAGCGAACTCTTGTTGGGGAACATATCGACGACTAGGAACATCTTGATCGTCGTAGGGGAACCCTCGAATGAGCAAGATCGCAAAATACCTGTCGCTACGGGTAAAATGATTGAGCAATATCACAAATATCTGCGCGGGATAAAATGAACTTGGACAATACTGCAAAAATACTGTCGACCGATAAAATGCGGGCCGGAACGAAAGGAAATCGTCAAACGGACCAAAAGGATAAAATGTCATCGAGGAAGAGGCGCACCAAAGATGGGCCCACGAATAACGAACTCATAACGGATTTTTGAAAATCCATATGGAGGGAAACAAAGGAAGAGGCGCAGTAAGAGCTGCGTCTCTTGGAAGAGGCGCAAAGACCCGCGTGCCTGCTCATTTCCCAATTCAGAATTCGCGTAAAAAACGCGAAAATCGAAGGTTTATGTTCATTTCATTCGAAACATAAATCACTCCGTTCTCTCTCAAATCTTCACCATTTCCGTCGAGGTTGGATTCAAAAGCTTGCTTAAAATATGACTAATCGAGGTATGTGCTTTAATCTTGCATTACTCTTCCATATTTGTTAATTTTGAGTCGCGAACATTAGGGTTTTCGACCCTTTTGATCGAAAATTTGGGGCTTTTCCCCCAAATGGATTTGTCATGCCAAATTGATACTAGAAATGAGTAGTAGGCAATGTTAGGAACATAACCATGTACTTACTTCGAATTTTTATCAAGTTTTGAGCCCTTGAGCGAATTTTGAGACTAAGTTTCACACATGACTAGATCATAAATTGCTTCGAAAATGGCCTCGTGGATTGCCCATTTGTGATGAAATTTGATATTAGGGACCCTTGGATGATGGGTAAACTTCCTACAATCTCGGAAGTTTGGTTTGTGACAACTTTTGCAGGACACCTTTTAGGGCATAATCGCCGTTATAGCGAAATGTCGCGAATTTTCGACTCGAACTCGGAACTAGGTCTTGACTTGGACTTGACTTGACCCTATTCATCACATGAGTGATTGATTTGGTGGGACTATGGCCAAGGATGGCCAGAGAGGGGCGATTTCCGGCCTTCAAGGCTCGAAATACTACTTAACAAAGGCTTGTCATCATGTGATGCGGCCTGGATTTGCTTTAATCGTTGCAGGTGACGATGCTTCTACTTCCGGGAGAGATCCCATGGATGTAGATGCCGCTGTTGTTGAGGAGGCTTTGGAGCAGGCCTTCACCGCTGCGGTGATGATGGGCTGCAGAGGAGGTTCCCGAGGAGGAGGCCGATGAGGAAGAGATTCCGAGACGGGCCCATCTCGGACGAGGAGGTCGCCACCGAGAGGTGCTCTGCGTGGCCGAGACTCCGGGAGAGTAGGCACCTTGTGTGGGCTGCAGAGGGTCACTTGTCCTATAGGACGGTGAAGAGCTTGGTAAATAGGAATTCCCTAACTCATTACCTATCCTTTTCTATTTTTGTTCAAATCTCTTTTAAATTTATTTCAAAACTAAAGATAGCTTTGTTTCAAATCATAATAGGAAGCCGGAATATCCCGGTCGTTCTCGGGGTATACGGACGATGGAGCATTACGAGTGTCGGAGGAGGAGAGGGCCATGATTGAGCGTGGAGCGTTTGGTCCTGGTTCGGGCCTGGAGGGATATCGTGAAGAGGAAGTTGCGGGCCAACCTTAGCCTGGTCCGCGCTTTCTTGGATCGATTCTGGGACACGACTTCCACGTTTCACCTGCCTTTTGGTGAGGTGGGGGTCACCTTGGAGGATTACGGCATGGTTTTCGGTGCCGTGTGGGATCGAGGAGATGACGTGGCGGAGGCGCATGAGGGCGGACTCGGCCGAGGCGAGGAGGTTGATCGGCTGAACTCGTCGCCAAGGTCTGTTGCGGTGCCGTGTTTGGTACCCAGCACCTATGTTCGAGATTACTGCGGGGAAGACCCCGGATCGGTGGTGATCGATGGGAGGGAGACGGCTCCTCCTCCTTGTACACCGAGCGGCAGGGCTCGTATGTGGCTTTGGTGGTTCTTGTCTTCGATCTACCTCGGAGACAAGGGTGAGAGGCTGTCGACGAAGCTTCTTCCCTTTCTTTCGACCGAGTTCCTAGGGTATTTGGGGACGGGTCATCTTGCTGGTTTTTGCGGTCCTCATCCGCTTCATGAGGGCCATGGTTCGTCCGGAGTTGATGGAGAAGGGGACTTCTCCCGGCGCGTCGGACAGGCTACCGTTGGAGGTATGAACCTTCCTTTAGATCGACGTAAATTCCTTTCTTTTATCAAAGATCGGAAGATCGTCATTGACTATTTTGTTTTATAGGCGTGGGTGTACTCCTACTTTCCGGGCCTCGCGCCCAAGAGGACGGAGCCGTTGGAGAGGGCCTATCCTGTGGTGAGGGATTGGGTCATGTGCCGGACGAAGAGCAAGCGTTCTTCTCACAATGTCTACCTGGCGGGAAGTGAACGCCCTTGGTGAGAGCGTGAGTATCCCATTTGTATTCATTCATATTTTTGTCCTTTGCTTTAAATTGATCATAGGAATGACCTTTGCCTTCATATTGTCGCAGATGGGTGCCGGACCTTGGGCGGAGTACGCTGGAGCGCCTCCTTTTGTCGCCGAGGTCCTTCGTCCCTAGGAGCTCGAGCCTTTCTTTGTTGTGGCCGTCGATGGGTCTGTATGGTATCCAGGCGGCGGTTAGCTCGTCGGTGCTTTCGGGCGCGTTGACGGTTCCCGTCGATCCTCCCAGGACGATGTTCGTGGAGCCTTCCGAGGCCGAGAGGGAGGCGGACTTGGCGGTGTCGGTGGTGACGACCTTCTTCTCCCGAGGAGGATTACTCGGCGTTCCTTTACGGGAGGTTGGCCTATTGGCCGGTAGTGGTGAGTATCCTTTGTTTTCTTGTTGATTTGATTTTGAAAATTACGACGAAGGATCATCGATTAATGAGAGTCGTTTTGTCTTTGCAGGAGGTTGAGGCGGCGGGCATTGAGCCCCGTGAGTACCCGAAACCCTCGAGTACACCGACGCATCGGGAGGACGACGATCTCCGAGTTACGTGACTTTGACGTAGCCGACGGATCTTTGGCCGGCCTAGATGACTGGCAAGATCGATTCGGAGGGTGAGTTCCTATTTTGCATAGTTTTCGTGTAAGAACACATTTGATTGAATTTGTTTAATTTACCGAGAATTCTTTTGAAATGCAGGTCGCGCCATCTCGGTTCGTGGCACTATGGAGGGTGGCCAACCGGCAGCTACGGCCATTGAGGCACTCGTCGGCGGTCGAGGTCGTCAGGTATGAACCTTTATACCCATTTTTCGATCTCCTTTTTTTGATTTCCAGTTTTGATTGAGTTGATTGACAGAGCCAATTCGTTCTTTGTTTTGCAGGTGACCGCGAGTCGGGGACGAGAGTTGGCCCGTGCTCGGGAGGAGACGGCTCGCCTGTCGAGGGAGCTCGAGTTTCGGGATGCCGAGATCGCCGCTCTTACGGCGAGGGTTGCCGAGTCGAGGGCGCCAAAGCAATAGCTTGTGTAGTTTTTGTACATCCGATTTTGAAACATTTTTGGACTTGGTTTGGGGCGCGAGCCCCGATTATTTGGTCTTTTTGGCTTGTTTGGGGCGAAGCCCCGCCTTGCTTGTACATTTGCTTTTTTGTTGCATATCGACGGCCCTGAGTGCCTTTTTGCTGGGTTGTGTTGTTTGTGCCTCGCAGTTAGTTCTTGAACAGGTTTGGTAGACAACGGTTTACGCCGTCATCGCCGGAACTTACATAGAAAAATCATGCAACACATACATTTTATATACACATAAGGCCTTTAATTAGTGCAAAATGAGACTCAAAAGGACCAAAATGCAAAAAATTTGTCGGAAATGACCGGACGGTAGGGAGGGCTACCCCCTTAAAAAAAGAAAAAAGAGAAATCTATAAGTTAGAAAATGGAGAAATATAAATATTGAATTTGTTAAAATGAAAATAAAATTATGTCAAAAAGAAATGAATTAAAGTGTGCTGAAATGGCGGAAGTGTCGATGTCGCCTCGAAATGCGTACCCGCGAATTTAGGAAACCTGAAGCATGGTAAATTTCTCGGATTTACCAAAATAAAATCCCGTAGGAATAGGAAATTATTCGTTATAGAATTAGGAAAGATCCAAACACGGAAATCACAGAAGTGAGTCTGGGGAAGAGGCGCAGCATGAGCTGCGTCCCTTTGAAGAGGCGCAGCAGGTGCCGCGCCTGTTCCCAAGCAGGTTAGTTTTGACGGATTTTTGGAAACAGCAATTGGTATAAATAGAAGCGTCGACGAAGCTTTAAATTATATAATTCTTCCGTCTCTTCTTCGTCGCCTCACACAAAATTCTCAAAACAAATTCTCAAGAGAAAATTATCATCATGAATACTTTGGAGATCCGCTTGAAGGAATGGACCAATGAATTTTCGAACACGGAGAAGCATGATATGGGTGCTTATAACCTTGGGTCTTTGTTGAGTTTGAAACTCATTAAGGTTGTAAAACCGTTCTTGGATGCTTGCCTTGATTATTGGGATCCAAATTATCATGTTTTTGCGTTCCCAGGAGGTGATATTTGTCCTTTTCCGGAGGAAATTGCTGCTATTGGCGGGTGGGACCCTGAACATTTACCTGCCATCCCTTCTACTGCTCAAGGGTATAAGAGCAAGTTTAGAGATTTGCTTGGACTGACCCGACTCGAGGTGGATCGTCTTGTTACTTCGAAAGGCGTGCGGATGTTGGATTTTATAGATCGATTCATCAACAGGGCCGACCCTACTGTCTCTTATGTTGCTAGAAGGAGAGCATTTGGCTTCTGTTTGCTTCATGTATATGTCTTTCAGGGACATGTTGACGAAGAACTGCGAGGTGATCCCCGTCTATTGGGTCTTATTGAGCAAATGGAGCTGCGCAGGAGCCCAGCTTGCCTATGCTTAGGGGAGATTATCCTGGGCTTGGATAATAGGAAATCCAACCGCGATCTTCCATTTTTGGGGAGTCCCGTCATCCTACAGGTAAAAGACACCTTCTTCTTTTTTTTTTTTTTTTTTTTTTTTTTTTTTTTTTTTTTGGGTGTCTAATACCTGTTTTGGTAGGTTTGGCTTATGGAACGGCTCCGATTGCTCGAGCCCTCTGTTCATGCACTTTCCTATCATGCCCGTATGATTTCGATGAGGACGAGGTTGTACATGGTGGATTTCACTCGGGTCTGTGACTATTGGAAGAACAAGTCAAGATCGATGATGGCCCTTTGATCAGGTGGGTTGTACCGTGGTGGCACCTCAAGTCTGTCACCGGAGTGTCTTCTTTGGATCCTACTAGGTCCGTGCGCATTCCTGGATTGGAGTTCATGGTATGCATCTTTCCTGAGAGGTTGATGAGGCAAGTCGGGTTGAAGCAGATGATCCCTAGGCTTGACACTGTCCCGCAGACTGCTATGGCGTTGACTACCGAGAGCCGAAGAGAGTGGGCTATGAAATGGGCCCAAAGAAACATGTGGTTCCTGAGTTTCTCCGCCAATGCTTTGTGGGTGTCTTGATTCCTATCCGAGGTGGAGAAAGGCGCAACTTCGGGAAGAGCCCGAAAGATCGAGGAAGCGCGAGCCCGTTGACTACAAAGTGCGCGAGGGAGAGAAAGAGAAAGAGAAGCATCTGACTCAAGGAGAAGAAGAAGCCGGCTTTCAAGTCATTCATCCTTCAAAGAAATCGAAGACTACTCTGTCGCGCAGAGATGGTGGTTGGCAAGAACGGAAGAGTCAGGCCTCGAGAAAGACCGTTGGTGATTAGGTCTGAAGTGGTGCAAGAGCGCCCGGCTCGAGGTCGTGACAAGAAATATGACCAGAACGACAAGGGCAAGGGAAAGATGGAGGAATAGCCCAAGTCTTATTATTATTATTTGATTATTATTATTATTGTTGTAATAAAAAGGAGGGATTTTTAGAATCCTAGCCTATCTATTTTTATTATTTGTCGTACTATTTTTATTAGAAAATGGATGAATGAAATAAAAAGGTTAAATGGTTATGAAACCGTTGGTATTTTCTATTATTATCCTTGTCGAATTTCAAATGCAATGCAAATGTCCTTCTATTTACATTTTAAATATGACGGTGGGTTGAATCCCGTGAAGGATTGCCTACGTATTCACTTAAAAAGCGAAATCAAACCCTTGCGCGTAGTTCGAGTAAATGTAAAAGAATAATTGTTCGAAGCAAGAGCTTGTAATGAACATAGAAAATAAGCATGAGCTTTTGCTTACTCTGGAGGTGCGAATTTAGTTTGTTTGATGATATGAGGATGACAAGTTTGCCAAGATGCAAGAGCATAGTGACATTCAAATAGGCCAGGGGCCGTTTATTTAGTGCCACAAGAGCGACACGTGGGTTTACGCGAGGCGCGTTTCTGTTCTATCCTAGGCATAGTATCGTTTCAGTTGGTCGAGATTTGTGGGGTTTGAGAACTCATTCCCATCTAGGTCTGTGATTCTAACCGCACCCCCTGGGAGTATTGATTTGACTAGATATGGTCCGGCCCAGTTAGGTTTGAATTTTCCCCTTGGGTCGACAGGTAAAAGAGCTCTAACCGATTTGAGTACTAAGTCTCCTTCTTTGATGTTTCTTGGCCTAACTCTTTTGTTGAAAGCTCGTTTGATACGTGCTTGATATGTTTGGACATTATGTAAGGCACGTAGCCTACGTTCATCCAGGAGGATGAGTTCTTCGTATCTGTCTTTCTTCCAATCGGCTTCCGGAATTTGACTCTCGAGGAGGATGCGCAGAGATGGTATTTCTAGCTCAACTGGTTGTACGGCTTCCATGCCGTAGGTCAAATAGAAAGGAGTAGCCCCAGTGGGCGTCCTAACTGATGTACGATACCCCCGCAAAGCGAAGGGTATTTTGCTTGGCCAATCTCTGTAGTTGTCAGTCATTTTCTTGAGGATCGTGACGACATTTTTGTTAGCCGCTTCTACCGTGCCGTTAGTCTGTGGTCTATAGGGCGAGGAGTGATGATGCTTGATCTTGTACTTGGCTAGCAATTGTTCGGTTTCGGCTTGGAAGTGGGACCCATTATCGTTAATGATTTCATGTGGGCAACCATATCGACAGATGATGTTGTTTTGTATGAACTTTGCCACATTTTTAGCCGTAAGAGCGGTGTAGGAAGCCGCTTCTACCCACTTGGTGAAGTAGTCAATTGCTACTAGGATGAAACAAAGTGACCTCCTCCTACTGGGGTTATTTTCCCAATTATGTCAATTCCCCATGCGGAGAATGGCCAAGGAGATGTCATCGTATAGAGCAACGAAGGAGGGACATGTTGTACGTTCCCGAAGATTTGTGATTGTGGCAATGCCTCACATATTTGATGCAATCGGATTCCATTGTGGTCCAATAGTACCCTAGACGTGTGATTTTCTTTGCCATCATAGGTCCGCTCATGTGAGGACCGCATTCTCCATCGTGGACTTCTTCCATTACCTTTCGTGCCTGTGAATGATCAAGGCAACGTAGGACTACACCAAGAGGTGTTCTTTTGTACAATTCTCCTTGCATTAGGATGTATTGGGAAGCTAGTAGGCGTATAGCTCGTTGTCCCCTTTTGTCCATATCCGGTGGATAGGTACCATTAAGCTTGAAATTCAGGATTGCTTGGAACCAGGGTTCTTGTGCGATTTCTTCTTCATCGGTAATTTGGTGGACATACGCTGGCTCCGACCGTCGTTCGATACACAAAGGCATTTCCATCATGTAATCGGCATATTTATCAAAGATGCAAGCTTCGCAAGAGCGTCCGCAAATTGATTTTCTTCTCGATGTAGGTGTAAGTAGGTTACATGATCAAAGAATTGAGCCACTTGGTCTATCCTGGCCTGATAGGGTGCTAGGCTTTCACTTCGGATTTTCCAGGATCCCGTAACTTGGTTGATGATCAGTGACGAATCCCCGTGCACTCGGAGGTTTTTAATGCCTAAGCTTACCGCCGCTTGTAGTCCAATGAGACAAGCTTCATATTCTGCGGCGTTGTTTGTCACCTCGAAGTCGAGTTTGACAAAGAATTGGTGTATGCTCACCTTCGGGAGAAATGAGCAACACTCCTATCCCAAATCCTCTTAGGTTTGATGCTCCATCAAAGTATAGATCCCAAGAGTCTACATCGGTTTGAAGTATATCCTCGTCGGGAAATGACCAAGTATCTATGGTTTGTGCGTCGTTGATGGGATTTTATGCGAAGAATTCGGCGACGGCGCGACCTTTTATAACTTTCAGTGGCACATATTTGAGGTCGAATTTCGAGAGCATCATAGTCCATCTTGCCGGACGTCCGTTGAGAACGGGTTTCTCGAAGAGGTATTTTTTCGGATCCATTTTGGAGAATATCTTAACAGAGTAGCTAAGCATGTAGTGACGTAGCTTCTTTGTTGCCCACACAAGAGCGAGGCATGTCTTTTCGAGTTGTGAGTATTTGCACTCGTATTCCAAGAACTTCTTACTTAGATAGTAAATAGCTCTTTCTTCACTTCCCACGGTTTGAGCTAGCATGGCTCCCATGGCGCTTTCGATTCATCGTGAGATATAAACCAAGAGGTTGATCTCGTTGTGGTGGCATGAGCACCGGTGGTTTAGCCAATATCTCCTTGATTTCGTCGAACGCCTTTTTGACGGTCGCCGTCCCACATGATGTGGTTCTTTTCTTGAGTTTCTTGAAGATGGGCTCGCAAATCATCGTAAGTTTCGATATGAATCGACTTATGTATTGCACTTTTCCCGTGAATCCTCCTCGACTTCTTTTTTTCTGTTTGAGGTTGTGGCATTTCGATCAGAGCTTTGATTTTGGAAGGATCTATTTCTATGCCTCGTTGGCTAACGACGTATCCTAGGAGTTTGCCGGATGTTACCCCAAATGTGCATTTTTGAGGGTTGAGTCTCATGTTGTACTTCCGTAGCCTTGCGAAGAACTTGCGAAGGTTCGCAATATGTCCCTCTCTTTCCTTGGATTTGACGATCATGTCATCCACATATACCTCGACTTCTTTATGCATCATGTCATGTAGGAGTGTAGTCGCGGTGCGTTGGTATGTAGCTCAGGCGTTGATCAATCCGAACGGCATTCAGATAGCAATAGGTTCCCCATTGGGTGACGAACGCGTTTTATGCATGTCTTCCATGGCCATTTTGATTTGGTTGTAACCCGCATATCCATCCATGAAGGATAGTAATGCGTGGTGCGCAGATTGTCTACCAATATGTCAATGTGAGGTAGAGGGAAGTCGTCTTTTGGGCTTGCTTTGTTCAAATCCCTAAAGTCAACACAAACTCGGATTCTCCCATCCTTTTTGGGTACGGGTACTATGTTAGCTACCCAGTCGGAATACTCGGAAACTTTGATGAACCCGGCTTTGAATTGCTTGTCAACTTCTTCCTTAATCTTTAGAGCCCACTATGTTCTCATTCGTCGAAGCTTCATTTCACTGTGTTTGAAACCTGGCTTAATCGGAATCCTATGTTCGGCGATATCCCCTGTCGATCCCGGCATGTCTTTGTAGGACCAAGCGAAAACGTCTTTGAATTCATTTAGGAGGTCTATGAAGTCGGCCCGTTCGGTAGAGCTCAAGGTAGTCCCTATCCTAAGTTCTTTGGGTTCTAGTTCGGTTCCTACATTGATGGGTTCGGTGTCCTCAATTACAGGTCCCCCTTCCCCTTCCTGTAGTATTTCTTTGGCTACGTAGGGAGGTATTTCGGTCAAGTCCGGGTTTTGGTCATCCTCAGTATCATCATAAACAGAATTGCACTCAAAATAACGCAAAGAGTAAGCGTAACTCCGATTTATTCATATTAAGATTTGAGTAAAGTTGAAACAAATGAGCCAACTGATCGATGGATAGTGGCGGCAAAGGGACGAATGGTGGGGCATTTCCGAACTACGTGGCTACTTGAAAATAAGCTAGGAGAAACGAGGGAGTGGGGATGACGACAGAGTAGACTCTCTAATGACTCCTCTGACTCGACTCGACTCCGACTCCGACTCCGATTCGAACTCGTCGTCTTCTGGTTCTTCCTTGAACATCTCTCCTTCTCCAGTGGTGAGCTTGAAGAGTCTTCCTTGATTGTTGGTCCATTTGATTGATTTCCTCCACCCTTTCTGTTGCTTTGTGTCGATTTCCGTGATCAAGGCGGTGGGGTTGAAGCGATCGTCTTGAAGTATCGTAGTAATGATCTCATCCTGCGCGGCCCTAACAAATCGGTCCTCTCCAAATAGGAGGCTAACAGCTTGTTCGTCTAAGCAAGGTGCTTGACGGGTTTTGACGGTAGGAACCGTTTCGGAGGGATGAAGTAGCAATCGTGAAAGATCTCGATTCCGGCTAACTTCTTCTCGAGGTAATGCCAAGGTTCGGGAAATCCATGAAAGAGTTCCGAACTTCCTTCTTGAACGAAGTATCCATTCAAGGTAGGGAGATATGGCCTCATTTGGACTCCTACATACTTGCGATTTTGGACTTGGGCGAGCATTTCGAGAACTACTTCTGTTGTGGGTTTGTACCCTAGTCCAAGTGGTATTCTTGATGAGTTGCGTTTCTTGTATGGCGCGAAGGTGTTCTTCCGAACTGGGTTCAAAGGCATTCCAGGGAAGTATCCCTGGTTTTTGAGTATGTGGTTGACCACCAAGTTAGAGTAGGGATTATAGTATAAGGGTGCCAACTCACTTTCTATGACATTTACACTTTGGAAGCCCCCAAGTTCGTATATGGGATCCGCAAGGACTTGATTGTTTGATTGCTTCTCGATTATGGCCTTGATGGGTGACGAAGTGATCGTCACAACCTTGCCATTTAGTGGGATCTTGATCTTTTGATGAAGGGTGGATGTTACCGCTTTGGAAGCATGAATCCAAGGTCTTCCCAGAAGCATGTTGAATGAAGCTTCGATGTCCACTATTTGGAAGTTGACCTTTCGTTCGATTGGTCCCGTTGCTATGGTTAGGTTAACAAGTCCTACCACTTTTCGTCGTGTACCGTCATATGCACGTACACCTTGATTTGTAGGAGTCCAGTCCGACTCTTTCATGCCTAGTTTGTATGCCGTTTTGAGGGGTATGACGTTGACCGCAGAGCCATCATCTACCAAGGTCATTGGCACATTCTTCTTTAGACAGATGACGGTGATGTATAGAGAGCAAGGTTGTGATGGCGCCAAAAGGTGGCAAGTCTTCATCTGAAAAAGTAATAGGATTACTTAGCTTCGGTGATTCTTGTAAGACCAAGTTGACTACATCTTCGGGAGTAGAGTTATGTGCCACATTCAATTTGGCCAAAGCTTGCAGTAAAGCTTGGCGGTGTGGAAATGAGCTTGCCACTAGTTGCGATCGAAAGATCAGCCTTGGTTCTTTGTAATTGCTTGAGCAAATGATCAGTGGGGTCATCTTCATTGTCATTTGGTGTGATGACGTTGGTTGGACCGTTTTGAGTAGTGCTTTGGTATGGACGACCCGAGCGAGTTAGGTGATCCACATCTTGGTCTTCGCCATTTTGGACTATTTCTTTGACTAAGGAGTTTTCAATGAGATATTCGTCTTCATCGTCATCAGCCCAAACCCCATTGATTGCGGCTAGTTCCCTCATTCTTATGATGTCACTTTCTAGTTGTATGATTTGATCGACTAACTTGTCGACCACGGCGACTACTTCTTGCATAGTAGCATTTTGAGAGAAGGCCAATGGTACGCGCTCTTTAGGTGTTGCATTGGGATTGCGCAAGGTTGTTACCATGTTTTCTAGTTCCCACACTTGTCTATCTACACTCCTTGCCCATGCGATGAAGTCGGAAATGGTAGGGGAGATGGTAGAGTAGAGTCTTTCTTTCTCAATTGCATGAATTTCGTTTTCGGTGGGAGAAATGAGATGTGAGCAATCTAAGGTAGATTCATCACTTGTAATCACTAGAACTCCAAGAGGATTCTGAGTGTTGTTGGGCTTACCTCCTGGTGGAATTGGAAGTCGACCGTCTTCAATCATATCCTGAAGTACGTGTTTCAACTTGTAGCATTTTTCTGTGTCGTGCCCCTTGCCCCTATGGTATTCACAGTAGGAATTTTCGTCCCAGAATTAGGATTTCCTTTCGGGTTCGGGAGTAGGTCCAATGGGTTGGAGTTTGCCTTGCTTCACTAGCCTTTTTAGAGCATTGGAGTATGTATCCCCAAGGTTTGTGAACTTCCTTGGTGGGCTAGTTTTCTTGGATGGCTCGAGAAGGTTAACTTCGTCGGTCTTGCTAGTAGAGCCGTATGAACGACTTGTGGACCCTTGGTATCCTCGACCTACCGTTTTGGACAAGAGTCCTTTGCGGATGTCATCTTCAATTCGTGTCCCTAAGACGGTTAAGTCTTTGAAAGTCTTTATGTTTTGATATCTCAAATGGTTGGCATATATGGGCTTGAGATTATCCACGAACTTTTCCACAAGAGTGGCCTCATCCGGGCGCTCTACTAGTTGAGTACTAGTCTTCCTCCACCTACTTAGAAAGTCGGTGAATCCTTCCTTGTCATTCTGGGTAAGAACCTCTAGAGTGCGCATATTGACTTGGATCTCGGCGTTATCCGCGTATTGTTTTGAGAACTCGATGGCGGCGTCTTCCCAAGTAGCGACCTTTTTGTGATCTAAGGTGTAGAACCATTGCTTTGGGATGGTGTCGAGAGATGAAGGAAAGATCCTTAAGAACATTTCGGGTTTGATGCCTTTGATAGACATGTAATCCTTGAAGGCACGGATGTGGTTCAAAGGGTTCTCGTGTCCTTTAAACTTAGGGATATCCGTCATGCTAAAGTTAGTGGGCAATTTGGAATTGACGGCTTCATACTTACGATTGTTCTCCCTGTAAATGTCATCCCCCTTAAGGTACATCAATTGCTCCTCTAGGTATTGGAGTCTTTTTCTTTTGCGGTTGTCCCTATGATTGGATTCTCATCCTTAGACTCGTCGTCGGAAAATTGTAGTACTTCACCTTTAATGGGAGGCAACCTTCCCTCTACGTCAAAGATACGGCCTTCGATGAGCTCGAGGCGGTCATAGGTTTGGTTTTGGGTGACTTGCATTTGGGCTAGCGCGGCTAGGATTCGATCATTACTTTCTTGAATTTGCTGGAGGTTCGTATCATCACTTGATCCGGGCATCTTGGAAACTGGATAAGAGATCGGCGACGAATCAAAACACGATCGGACTTTCCATCACACTTGCTAAAAGAGGAAAAATTTTGACTCGTGAAGTGGGTGTGTGCCACTTGTGCTGAGTGAGTTTTGAAGAAAGACAAGGTCTTTGAAAATGTGCGTCCTAGTCAACTGTAGTGTAGTTGTAGGAGTGGACTCGAAGTGAGGTTTGAAATGGGCTTGTGGCCCGAATTTTGACACGACAAACGGACAGAGTTTTGACCGGATTTTGTACTAATTAAAGGCCCTATTTCGAAATTCTTGATTGAAATTTGGGTTTTGATTTTTTGAAAATTCGTCATGATTTTGTTTTGAAATGGTGATCACGTAAGGTTTACATATTTATACAAGCATTATAACGAGATGCTGAGTGCATTTAAAAGGGTTTTGGTTTAAAGGGTGGGTTGCCATACCGAACCATCAAACCCGAAGTCTGTGGAGAGGCTCGTGCCAAACAAGAGTAAGGCCGATTCCTAGTCCATTTCCTCAAGTAGTGAAGGCCCTTGATACAAACAAGAGTAAGCATCATGGTATGGATGACGTCAATCGCTATCCATCCTTAGGCCCAAATAGGAATTAGGACCGTTTAGACGGGACGATTGGTCGAATGGGTTGGGTTGGGCCTAGGAAGGTCAATAAAACGGTCAGGAAGACCGAGTTATGAAAACCGACAATTGTCTTGTACAAACTTATTCCCTAACCTTGTTCAAGTTTCACCCTTGGCTACACGTAAGTGTATTATCCCCATCGGAGTCGCCAAACCGTGGACGGGCCGCCCACGGGGCGCTTGGTGAAGGGGCTCGAAAACAAGCGTTTGCATTTTGTATGGAGTCGCCACCAATTTTTATGGGAAATTGGAACCGTTCGAATACCTCATGTCATGTCAAGACATAAAGTAAAGGCATGAACACTAAGCAATCGTTACCCTTAGCATTCTATGTCTAGAATGACTCTCGTGGATGCCAATGAACACGGGTGCTCACGGAGATCTGGAGTAAGGGGTGAGGGTACGTATTAGGAAGCTCTTTTGATCGAACACCTAATCCCGCCCGCCTCGATAGCGGCCTCTACTAATGATTAGGGAGTTTATTCGTACTCGATATATCGTCGGCTGTATGCATGCAATGCAACATCCATTAGATTAATCCTAACATGTGAAAATTAGACTAAGTCGGTGAACAATTAAGTTAGCAAACAATTGACGTCGAAGTAGAAGTTAATATTGATTTACAGGTGAAAACATACAAACAACGAAAGAGATACAATAAATATAAGTGCAATAATGAAAATTACATTAATTACAACGGATTTAGGTGATTTATGTCGAGAATACCTTTAAAACGGGTGTTTGAGAAAACGAATAAAAGAATAAAATTACGGACAGGAATTAGTGTGATAATACGGATATTAGTTAGTTAATACGTAATCTAAACAAACTAGGTCAAGGCAGAAACGGAATTCAGGGACAGAAATCACCCTGGAACAGGCGCAGCAGGACTGCGCCCTCTGGAAGAGGCGCAGCAGTTGCTGCGTCTGTTCCAAGGGTGAATTCTGGCTGTGAAGCCGGAACTGCAAACCGTTAATGTTAATTGATGATTTTAAGGATTAATTATGATGTTTGACTCGGATGAAAGTGATTTAATGGATTAATTACATATGAATGAGTCATAAAAACAATAAAACATAGATGAGACGGGATTAATTACATGGATGAACGATTAATTAACGAATTACATAAACAAACTAACTAATTAAATTAAACATGATGAATTGATGACGAATTAATGATGATGAACAGATACAAATATATCAACGATGAATTCCAGAAACTCAATATGAATGAATTGAATCTCTAAAACCCGAATTGAATATTAATGACGAAAACCCGCAAATATGAATTATAAGGGATTTAAGTCGGACTTGATGACTAATTAAGCATGAATGATGAATTATATACAACATACATATGATTTATAAATTACCGTGATGAAGAATTAAAGAACAAAACAAAAGGAATAATTTAGGTACGAATTACAGAGGACGGAGGAAGAAGAAAAGAAGCAGGAACTGCGGCAGCCTCACGAAGAGGCGCAGCAGGTGCTGCGCTCCTTCAAGAGCGCGCAGATTGCTGCGTCTTTTTCTCGACGTCTGTCTATTGGAAATCCGCAAAAACGAGTTTTAAAGATGGTTTTAGAAATCGGTTTTAACGGTGTATTCGACATAAACCTTACAATTGTTATGCAATAATTAAAATACAATAAATAAAAGGAATATACACCCTCAGACTTACATGTTGACGGAACGAGAAGAACTAAGATATCGACTAGTGATGCTCGACGCGAATGCAAGGAAAGAGTGCCCTCGAAAGAGGAAAACGATTTAACAAGATTAATTAATTAGATTGATTGAGTGTAGTGGTCAAATTGGTCGGTCATGCAACGGAGAGGTGGTACCGGAAGATCCGAGCTTACGTGGTCGGAAGTCCAAGCACGTAGGCGCCAATTAGTAAGAACGAAGTCTAGAATGCAAAGGGAGAAGAGAAGGGCGGACACTCGCGTGAGAAATATGAGGAACGAAAGCTCCTATTTATACTAATCACGTGAAGGAATAGGGTTTCGGAGACTCTTTGGAAGTGAATCTCGGAAAGATATAAAAAGATACGTAAATCATGCAAAGAAGGGCCGGGGGAAGAGGCGCGCAGCGACACGCGTCTCTTGGAAGAGGCGCAGACTGGCGTCTGTTCCCGGGAGGTTTCCTCCTGTTTAAGAAAGATTTCCGTGTTTAAGTTATGGTAGGACGGATTTAATTCGATTATCTTTTGAATATTACGGGATATTGTTTGCCAAAAGATAAAATTTGATAAATATGGAATAGAAATATCCGGAACATTCCAGAACATTCGACTCTGGATTTAACAACTATCGAGAAAATGGAGACGGTTTTTGACCCGGACTCGAATGTACTCTAATTATGCCAAAACGACCGTATCGGCACGTAGATGACAACTAAGAGGTTGACATTTAATATTTGAGCAATCACTTGACGATAATCTTACGAACTGTCACTAATCGTTCCGCGAATCAAACATGCGGCCCAATCATCACCGGGTGGTTTGCGAGGGGTGCAGAAACGAGGTGTCTACAGATCCCAATCTTTACAAGGAATGTAGTGATGGACTTTACCGAAGATGCATACCCCAATGGGAAGTTCAAGGTGTCTTGGAAGGATGTCATTCATCACCTTATGGAGGACATCATGGAGCACGAAGAACTATTGCTAAAGTCCACCAATTGGGCTTCTTTTGACCTACCATATTTGAAGATGCTAGAGAATTTATTCTCCATTGTGACCCTTGCCAAAGAACCGGAAACATTTCTTGGAGAAATGAGATGCCACAACGAGGAATATTGGAGGTAGAAATTTTCGATGTTTGGGGAATTGACTACCAAGGACCATTTGTGTCATCTCAAGGAAACAAGTACATTCTTGTAGCCGTTGATTATGTGCCAAAGTGGGTAGAAGCAATTGCTACCCCAACCGATGATGCCAAAACGGTTACCAAACTTCTCAAGAAAGTAATCTTCCCAAGGTTAGGGGTCCCTAAAGCAATCATAAGTGATGGAGGGACACATTTCCATGAAAAGAAGCTCACATCCCTTTTGACAAAATATGGTGTTCAACATAGAACCGGCTTGGAATACCATCCCCAAACAAGCGGCCAAGTTGAAGTTTCAAATAGAGAGATCAAATAAATTCTTGAGAAGGTTGTCAACAAGACTCGTAAGGATTAGAGTATGAAGCTTGATGATACTCTTTGGGCTTATAGGACGGCCTATAAGACTCCCATAGGAGTCTCCCCTTACAAGCTAGTCTATGGAAAAGCATGTCATTTGCCAATTGAGCTAGAATACAAAGCTTTTTAGGCAATCAAAGCTCTCAACCTTGACCTCAAGCTAAGTGGCCAAAAGAGGATAATGCAAATCTAAGAGTTGGAGGAATTCCGACTACAATCCTATAAAAATGCCAAGATCTACAAAGAAAGGACAAAGTTGCTTCATGACAAGAGAATCAAGCAAAAGGCCTTGCATAAGGGAGACAAAGTCCTTCTATTTAACTCCCGATATCGAGTCTTTCCCGGGAAGTTTAATTCTAGATGGATGGGTCCCTATGTTATTACCGAGGTAGGAAAATATGGAGACTTTGAAATAAAATCGGAAGATGGAAACAAATTCAAAGTCAATGGCCAAAGGTGAAACCATATTATGAAGGAGCATTCATTGGAGAAGTCGAGGTCATCCGCCTCGGGCCTCTCCCACCATGAGAAGACCATCAAAGAGAGAGAGTTTGGTGGAGTCCTCTCCAAACCACCATTTGTAAATATACTAACTCTTCTCACTTGTATTTTTAGCTTTATTGCATTTACATAAAAGCATGATTCTTGACATGAGAGTAGGTGATGGAGGGTTACTAACCCTTTTGATGAATGAAGGATTTAGGAATTCAAGTGTGGAATGAGGAAGACGAAGATCAAGAAGGAGGAGACTCCCACGGGCAGACCTAAGCCCGTGGGAAATGCAGGCAATCCGAGCATCCCAGGGGGGACCCGCTCATTTTGGGCACGATCCGAACGTCTTAGCCATAAGACTCTCGTCTCGGGTGAGCTAGCATTGAAGTTTTGGGACTATTTTAAAATCTGCGCGTCCTGACTTGTGCAAAAATTGAGATTTCATACTGCCTATGAATCCGAGCGTCTCCAGATAAAGACGCTCGTCCCCAGCCAGATCCACCCATCTTGAGCAAAATACGCACGTCTCACAACGGATTTGAAACTCCAGAGTGCATTGACTATGGATCCGAGCGTCCTAAGCCAGATCCGCTCGTCTCCTGAGGCACTAATCTGAGCGTCCCGAGCACGGCCCGCTCGTCTTCCTGCCGTCCTGCTCCTCTATTTTTTTCGACAATTATAAACTCCTCCACACCACACATTTCATGACACCTCACCCTTCCTTCCTCTATAAAACACAAAACTTCCTCCCATATGACTCAAATCACATCTAAAGCACTCATTCACCTCTCTAATTTAAAAACCCCCAAAACCTAGGGTTTCAAAAAGGAGCTCAATTACAAAGTATATCTCCATCTTCAACAAGTCAAATTTCTAGATCTACCTTCAAGATGAGACCAAGAGGGTCCTTGCATAGAGAAAGAAGAAGACCAAGGGTAATTGGAAGATCCTCCACATCTCACCTAAATACTTTGAGAAGAGAGCATGAGGAAATAGTTGATCTCTCAAGACTTGATGAGTTCTCCAACATAGAATTCGTCAATGATGTCCAAAGACTCATTTTCCATCGTCTTCTTGGTAAGAACATTCTTCCTACTAAATTTATGTGCCATGAGACTTTGAGGAAACTTGGCATCTATAATCAAACTGAGGCACTCTTTGATTTGTTAGGTCTCTCAACCTTATTTAACATGCATGAGCTCACCTATCGGTCCTTGGTTCTTGAGTTCTTGAGCTTTCTAACGATTACCACCTTGAACAAAACAATTTGTGTGGAGTTTAGACTAGAAAACACAACTCGGATGATGACTCTTATTGAGTTCGCTAGTGTACTAGGTCTTGATGTATCGCCTACCCGAACATCGAAACCGCGAAAGTATAGCATAGCCCCCCTTTGGAGAGCCATCACGGGTTGGGATTTCTCTTTCATTAAACAATGCTTGGCTTTTCACATTCAAAACCCTATCATTCGGCTTACTTACTGATTTATCGCCGGCACTCTCTTTGTCCGTCGTGATCCCGCAATAGTAAATGAACTCGATCTTGTTTTCATGGAGTCCTACCTCAAGATACAAGGAAGGAGCGGTTACCACTTCAACGCCCCCATTGTTCTTCTATAAAGATGGGCTAAGTTTCGGAATGGTGATGATGATGGTATGATCCACATCGTCAATAGGGGATTTATTACAAAGCTTACAAAATTCTTCAACCCCAACTTCAACAATAACAATGCCTATACACCTCTTCCGGGCAACACAAAGATTAATGAAATGTTGATTCTAAGACAACACCATTGGATAGCCCTTGAAGGCTATGAGAAAAGGATTAAGTGGAAAGGCGTGCCATCTCCCTGTTGAGCTCGAGCACCGTGCATTCTGGGCGGTAAAGAATCTCAACTATGATCTCAAGAGTGCAGGGGAAAAGCGTTTGCTTGATTTGAATTAGTTGGATGAATTCCGACTCGATGCCTATGAGAGCTCCCGTATTTACAAAGAAAAGACAAAAAGATGGCATGATAAGTGAATCATGAGACGAGAATTTAATGAAGGAGATTTAGTTCTTCTTTTTACTTCTCGATTTAAACTTTTTCCAGGAAAGCTCCGTTCTCGATGGTCCGGCCCCTTTAAGGTTATTCACGTTTTCCCCTATGGATCTCGTAGAAGTCGAAAGTGAAGGGCGTACTTTTAAGGTGAACAGACAACGTTTGAAGCATTATGTGGTTGGGTCTCTTATTGGAGTAGAGGTAGTTCTATACTTGTAGATACCTCATTTCTGCACCTCCCACAAACCACCCGGTGATGATTGGGCCGCATGTTTGGTACACTGAGCGATTTATTACAGTTCGTAAGTTTATCATCAAATGATAGCTCAAATACTTGTGTCTACCCCTTGATCGTCATCTACGCGCCATTACAGTCGTTTTGACAGTAATTAGAGTTCATTTGGAGTTCGGGTCAAAAACCGTCTTCATTTTCTAATAAGCCGTTTAAAATGTCGAGTCGGAATGTTCTGGAATATTCCGGATATTTCTATTCCATAATTTTAATCTTTTTAATCTTTTGGTAAAATATATCCCGAAATTTTATGATAAAGAATAAGGAAGTTGAGATCTACCGCAAATCCATAATGTAAACGCGGAAAATCTTTCTTCCCGAATGAAACTGGGAAAGGACGCAGCACTGCTTTGCGCCTCTTCCAAAGGCGCGTGGTTGCTGCGCCTCTTCCCCAACTCTTTTCTGCATATTTTCAAATCTTTTCGAGATTTGTTTCCAAAGTTATATCGTAACCCTAATTCCTCCGTGTGATTAGTATAAATAGGGACTTTCGTTCCTCATATTTCTCACGCGAGTGTCCGCTCTTCTCTTCTCCCTTTGCATTCTAAGACCGCGCTCTTTGCTTATTGACGTCTACGTGCTTGAACTTTCGACCAAGTAAGCTCGGATCCTTCTGAGTACCAGTCTCGTTTTGCATGACCGACCAATTTGACCAACTCCACTCAATTAATCAAATCAATTTAATTTAATTCCTCTTACGAGGGCACTTTCATCATACATTCGAGTCGAGCAATCACTAATCGTTAACTTAATTAATCTCGTTTCGTCAAACATGTAAGTCTGAGGGTGTAAATCCCATGTTTTATTATTGTATCTTTATTATTGTATATATTAATGTAAGATTTACGTCGAAAGCATGTTCAAAACCGATTTATAAAACCTTTTATCAAAACCTATTTTCACGGATTAACAGAAGACAGACGTCGAGAAGAAATGCAGCAACTGCTGCGCCTCTTCCTGAGGCTGCCGCAGTTTCTGCCTTTCTTCTTCTTCCTTTGTTCTTTGTTGATTCGCCTCTTTTGTTTCGTATTGTCTTATTTTCTTCATATTTCCATTCGCATAATTATAATACATAATTCATATTAATTTATCACCTTTAAATCCGACTTAAATCCCAAGTAATCGATATTTGCGGGTTTTCGTCATTAAAATCAAACCCGGGTTTTAGAGATTTGATTTGTTCATATCAAGTCTCTAGAATTCGCCTTTTGTATATTTCATCTGTTTATCGTCATCTAACCTAATTAATTAGTCTAATTAATTTTTATTAATAAACCTAATTTGTGATTAGTTTATAATTCACTTCAATTCGCTTTAATTAATTCTCATCCGTTTAAACTTGTTTTTTTTATTGCTTTTATGAACAATTCACATGTAAATAATCCGTTTAATCACTTCCACTTGAGTCGAACATTAATAATCGATCATTAAATTCACCAACGAACATTAACAATATGCAGTTCCGGCTTCACAACCAGAACTCACCTCAGGAACAGACGCAGTGACCACTGCACCTTTTCCAAGGGACGCAGCATTGCTGCGCCTGTTCTGGGGTGATTTTTGTCTCTGAACTTCCGTTTCTTGCTTTGACCTAGCTGATAAGCTTATGTATGTGGACAGCGGGGGCCCACGGGGGCGCTTGGGAGAGAAGAGGAACAAGCGTTTGCATTTTTGTTGGAGTCGCCACCAATTTTTATGGGAAATTGGAACCGTTCGAATACCTCGTGCCATGTCTAGACACAAAGTAGAGACATGAACACTAAGCAATCGTTACCCTTAGCATTCTATGTCTAGAATGACTCTCGTGGATGCCAATGAACACGGGTGTTCACGGAGATCTGGAGTAAGGGGTGAGGGTACGTATTAGGATGCTCTTTTGATCGAACACCTAATCCCGCCCGCCTCGATAGCGGCCTCTACTAATGATTAGGGAAGTTATTCGTACTCGATATATCGTCGGTTATATGCATGCAATGCAACATCCAAGTTTTAATCCTAATATGTGAGAATTAGACTAAGTCGGTGGACACGTAATTAGCATACAATTAACGTCGAGGTAGGATTTAATGTTCATTACATGTGGAAACACACAAATGATACAAGAAATAATGATAAATACAATAAAGAAAATTACAATAATTACAATGGAATAGGCGATTTATGTCGAAAATACCTTTAAAACGGATAATTTGAGAAAAACGAATAAAAGAATAAAATAACGAACAGAACAGTAGGTGATAATACGATTAATAGTTAATTATACGTAGGCTAAATAACTAAGTCAAGGCAAAAAACGGAATTCAGATGCAGAATTCAACCCGGAACAGGCGCAGCAGAGCTGCGTCCTTTGGAATAGGCGCAGCGATCGCCTGCGTCTGTTCTGACCGACTCGGGCCGTGAAGCGGAATTGCATGTTGTTAATACTCGTTGGTAAATTTAATGATTGATTAAATTATTTACTCGGATGAAAGTGATTAATAGGTTATTTACATGTGATTAAAGGTCATAAAACAATAAAACACGGACGAGATGGAATTAAACGAATTATACATGAATGAACGATTAATAATTAGTGACATGAGTGAATGAAATAAACTAAACAAGATGAATCAACGACAAATTGATGACGAATATGACAATAGACAGATGAAGATATATCAAAGATCGAATTCCAGAAACTCAATATGAACAAATCGAATTTCTACAACCCGTATTGAATTTAATGACGAAAACCCGCAAATATGAGATTATAAGGGATTTAAGTCGAATTTAATGACGAATTAAACATGTTAAAGATGAAAGAATGATATACATGTGAATTATTATGATATTATGACGAAGAATTAACAAACAAACGAAACAAATAAGAATTCGACGAATTACAGAGGACGAAGGAAGAAGAAAGGAAGCAGGAACTGCGGCAGCCTCACGAAGAGGCGCAGCAGGAACTGCACTCCTTTGAAGAGGCGCAGCAGTTGCTGCGTCCTTTCTCGACGTTTGTCTTCTGGAAATCCGTAAAAAAAGGGTTTTTAAACAAGGTTTTATAAATCGGTTTTAAGGGGTGTTTTCGACATAAACCTTACATTGATGGTACAAAAAAGTAAATACAATAATAAAAGAGATATTATACAACCTCAGACTTACATGTTGACGAAACGAGAAGGACTAAGATATCGATTAGTGATGCTCGACGCGAATGTAAAGAAAGTGCCCTCGTGAGAGGAAAATGAATAGATTAGTTAAGTTGATTGATTGTGGAGTTGGTCAAATTGGCCGGTCATGCAAACGAGGCTGGTACTCAGAAAGATCCGAGCTTACGTGGTCGAAAGATCAAGCACGTAGGCGCCAAAAAGTAAGAACAAAGGTCTAGAATGCAAAGGGAGAAGAGAAGGGCGGACACTCGCGTGAGAAATATGAGGAGCGAAGGCTCCTATTTATACTAATCACGTGAAGGAAATAGGGTTTCGGAGAGTCTTTGGAAGTGAATCTCGGAAAGATATGAAAAGATACGAAAACTACGCGAGAATAGGACTGGAAGAGGCGCAGACCTGTGCGTCCTTTCCCAAGTGGTTTCCTCCTGCGGAAGAAAGATTTTCCGTGTTTAAGTTATGGAAGGACGGAATAATATGTTTTCCTTAATGTTTTATATGAATATTACGGGAAATTGTTTACCAAAGGATAAAGATTGTGAAATATTTATTAAAATATGGAATAGAAATATCCGGAACATTCAACATTCGACTCGGGATTTAATATTTATCAGAAAATGAAGACGGTTTTAGGCCCGGACTCCAAATGTACTCTAATTACTGTCAAAACGACCGTATCGGCACGTAGATGACAACTAAGAGGTAGACATTAATATTTGAGCAATCACTTGACGATAAACTTACGAACTGTCACAAATCGTTCCGCGTACCAAACATGCGGCCCAATCATCACTGGGTGGTTTGCGGGAGGTGTAGAAATGAGGTATCTACAGAGCCCCCACTTTGACTGAGGCTTGGACAAGGCGAAAGTTAAAGTATAGCCATCAGGTCAATCGAAGATTACAACCTGACGACTATGGCGACGCGAGGCGGCTCAAGGGGTCTAAGCCAAGGACCTGTCGTCGGGAACATTTTAGTCGTCGACTATCGGGGAGGGTCGTTTAAAGTCTATTAGACTACGTAAGGAGACTCGCCAGCCATAAGAAGAAATCATACCTGCAATTCTTTGGAACTCCAGGGAAAACAAAAATGCGATATCGGGAGTAGACAGCAGGACACAGTCGGGAACTGCCGAGGAGAAAGCTGCTTGGGTAGTCTTCAAAAAAATATGTAAGTAGCAGGACACAGGCGGGAACTGCTGAGGAGAAAACTGCTTAGGTAGTCTTCAAGAAATAAGCAAATAGCAGGACACAGGCGGGAACTGCTAAGGAGAAATCTGCTTAGGTAGATGTTAATCTCCATGTCTTGAGAGGGAAAGTCTATCCGCTTACTCTCGTTGGGGAAATAATGAAGGCGTGTCGAAACACTGTAAGGAATATCGCTTGTTGTGACAAGCAAAATCTTGGAAGCGACAAATAACGTGTGACGGTCTGTTGTTGGCTTGGAAATGCGGGCCGGAACGAAAGATAATCGTCAAACGGACCAAAAGGATAAAACAGCATCGGGGAAGAGGCGCACCAAAGATGGGCCCACAAATAACGAACTCATAACGAATTTTTGAAAATTGGTATGGAGGGAACACCAGGAAAAGGCACAGCAAGAGCTGCGTCTCTTGGAAGAGGCGCAGCACCTGCTGCGTCTGTTCCCAAGGGTGTGTCTTCTGCGTAGAAAACGCGATAAACAGAGGCATTATTTCATTTGTTCGAAACACAAATTCATCATTTTCTCTCTCAAATCTCAACCATTTCGCTTAAGGTTTGATCCGAAAGCTTGCATTAATCATGACTAATCGAGGTATGTGTCTCATTCTTGCATTAATCTTCGGTATTTGTCTAATTTTGGATCGAAAAAATTAGGGTTCATGACCCAATTAATCGAAAATTTGGGGCTTTTCCCCCAAATGCATTTGCTTGGTAAAATTGATGTTAGAAATGGGTATTTGGTAGTATAAGGAACATAACCATGTATTTGTTTCGAATTTTCGTTGAGTTTTGGGCATTTGAGTGAATTTGAGACGGTTTCACAGCTAAACCGTAAATTGCTTCGAAAATGGCCTTAGGATTGTCCATTTGCGATGAAACTTGATATTTGGAATCCTTGAATGATGGATAAACTTCCTACCATCTCGGAATTTTGGTTTGTGACAGCTTTTTCAGGACACTTTTCTAGGGCATAATTGTCGTTACAACGAAATGCTGCCGAAATTTTGATTCGAACCTGGAACTAGGCTTCAAATTAGGCTTGACTTGACCCTAACTACCACACGAGTGATCGGGTTTGCGAGAATATGGCCAAGAAAGGAGTGTTTTCAGGGCTTTCGAAGGCTCGAAAATTCCTTAACCAAGGCTCGTCGTCACGTGACGCGGCCTGAATTTGCTTTAATGTCGCAGGTGATATGGCTTCTACTTCTGGGAGGACTCCCATGGAGATAGACGCTGATGTTGTCGAGGAGGCTCTGGAGCATGCCTTCACCGCTGCGGTGATGGCTGATGGGGACGAGGTCCACGAGGAGGAGGCTGTTGAGGAGGAGGAGGCCCCGAGACGGGCCAACGTCGGACGAGGAGGTCGTCAGCTGAGAGGAGCTCCTGCGTGGGCTGAGACCTGGGAGAGTAGGCACTTGCTCTCGGTTGTAGAGGATCACCTGTCCTACAGGACGGTAAAGAGTTTGGTAAATAGGAATTCACTACTCATCACCCATCTTATTTCATTCATTTGTTCATATCTTTTTCAATTTTCATTCAAAACTAAAGATAGCTTTTGTTTCAAAATAGGAGGCCGGGAACATCAGGTCGTTCTCGGGCTATACGATAGCGATGGAGTGCTATGAGCGGCTGTCAGCGGAGGAGCGTGCCATGATCGAGCGCGGAGCGTTCGGTGCCTTGGTACAGGCCTGGAGGGATATCGCGAAGAGGAAGCTGCGGGCTAACCTTAGCCTGGTCCGCGCTTTCTTGGACCGATTCTGGGATACGACTTCCACGTTTCACATGCCTTTCGGTGAGGTGGGAGTCACTCTGGAGGACTACGGCATCATTTCTGGTCTGCCGTGTGGGACCGAGGAGGTGGAGTGGCCGAAGACTGCCATGAGGGTGGACTCGGCCGAGGCGAGGAGGTTGATCGGCTGGAACTTGTCGCCGAAGGTTGTCACAGTGCCGGGCTTGTTGCCCAGCTCCTATGTTCGAGATTACTTTGCGGGAAAGATCCCGGCGCTGGTGACGATTGACGGGAGGGAGACGGCTCCTCCTCCCTGTACAGCTGAGCAGAGGGTCCGTTTGTGGCTCTGGTGGTTTCTGTCTTCGATTTACCTCGGAGACAAGGGAGAGAGGCTGTCGACGAAGCTTCTTCCCTTCCTTTCTGACCTGAGCTCCCTAGGGCGTTGGGACTGGGTCACTGCTGGCTTTGCGGTCCTCATTCGCTTGATGAGGGCCATGGTTCGTCCGGAGTTGATGGAGAAGGGGACTTCTCCTGGCGCTGTCGGACCTGGGCTGCTGCTGGAGGTATGAACCTTTATTGAGACTTAAAATCAATTCCCTCTCTTTATCAAGTCGCGAAAGATCGTTATTGACTATCCTTTTCACAAGCATGGGTGTACTCCTACTTCCCGGGCCTCTCGCCTAAGAGGACGGAGCGCCGGAGAGGGCCTACCCCGTCGTGAGGGATTGGGTGATGTGTAGGACGAGGAGCAAGCGTTCTCTCACGGTGTCACGGCGGGACGTGAACGCTCTTCACCGGGACAGCGTAAGCTTCTCACTTATATTCACTTGCTTCTTCATTGTTTTTAATCGATCATAGGAATGATCCTTGTTTGTCTCGTCACTGTGGGTGCCTGAGACCTGGGCGGAGTACGTTGGAGCGCCTCCTTTGTGGCGAGGTCCTTCGACCCAGGAGCTCGAGCCATTTGGGCTTTGTTGAGGACGTCGATGGGTCTGTGTGGTACTTGGCCGAGCGTTTGGCTCGTCGGTGCTCTCGGGGCGTGTTGACGGTTCCGTCGATCCTCCTAGGGCGATGTTGAGGAGCCTTGAGGCGAGAGGGAGGCCGACTTGGCTGGCGTTGGTGGCGACGCCCTCCTCCTTCCTGGCGAGGACTAATCGGCGTTCCTTTACGGGAGGTTGGCGTACTGGCCGGTTGTGGTGAGTACATTTCCTCTCCTTTATTCTTGATTTTTAAACTATGATGAAAGATCATCGATTAATGAGAAATATTTGACCTTGCAGGAGGTCGAGGCGGCGGGCATCGAGCCCCCAGAGTACCCCGAGACCCTCGAGTACACTGACGCGACCGGGAGGACGACGCTCTCCGAGCTGCGTGACTTTGACGTGGCTGTGAGGGATGCTGGGTTGGACGACTGGCAGCATCTGATTCGGAGGGTGAGCCTCTGATTTGTATAATTATTGTGTAAGAACACGTTTGATTGAACTTTATTCAATTATTGAGAACTTCCTTTTGAAAATGCAGGTTGCGACGTCTCGGTTCGTGGTGTTATGGAGGGTGGCCAACCGGCTGCGAGCTACTGCCGTCGAGGCACTTATCGGCGGTCGAGGCCGTCAGGTACGAACCTTGTGCCTACTTCATTTTTGAATTTGGATTTTCCAACTTTTCTTGTATTTGATTGACACGATTGACATGAGCCAATTTTGACATTTACAGGAGGACCGTGAGCTGGAGCGAGAGTTGGCTCAGTCTCGGGAGGAGACAGCTCGTTTGTTGAGGGAGCTCGAGGTTCGTGACGCCGAGATTGCTGCTCTTGCGGCAAGGGTTGCGGAGAGTGGAGGGCGACCAATGTAGTTTTGTCTAGTTTTTGTTTGTTTCTTGCACATTTTTACATTTTGGACCTTTATTTTGGACATTTCGGACTTTGTTTGAGGCGAGAGCCCCCAGTTTGTTGTACATTTCCCTTTCCGAGTTGTATGAGATGGCCTAAGTGCCTTTTTCTGGTTGCGTTGCTTGTGCCTGCAGGTTAGCTTTGAACAGGTTTGGTAGATGACGGTTTACGTCGTCATGTCGCGAAATTTACATAGAAATCACGCAGAACATACATTTGTATATATACATGGCCTGAATTAGCGCAAAACGAAAGACTCAAAAGAATGCAAAAATTTTGCCGGAAATGACCGGTCGGTAGGGAGGGTTACCCCTAAAAAAAGAGAAAAAATAGAAATCTATAAGTTAGAAATGTAGAAATGAAATTAATATATAAATGTTGAAATTCAGTAAATTGAAAATTATTTCCTAAAATAAACGAATTAAATGAGAATTATGAGAAATAAATGAATGAAAATTATAAAAAAAGAACTAAAACGAAAATTATTTCCTAAAATGAAAAAGGTGCAGGTGTGGAGAAATGGCGAGAATGTTGATGTCGCCTTGAAGTGCGTGCCCGCGGAATTAGGAAACATGGAAATATGGTAAATCCCACGTATTTACCAAAATAATATCCCGTAAGAATAGGAAATTATTCGTCATGGAATTAGGAAAGATCCAACGCGGAAAATCACACAAATCAAGACAAGGAAGAGGCGCAGCATGAGCTGCGTCCCTTTGAAGAGGCGCAGCAGGTGCTGCGCCTGTTCCCAAGGTGTTCCGTTCTGGCAGTTTTTTTGGAAACAGAAATTAGTATAAATAGAGACGTCGATGGAGCTTTTATTCACATAAATCTCCCGTCTCTTCTTCGTCTTATTACATAAAATTCTCAAAATAATCTCTCATCATGAATACCTTGGAGATTCGCCTAAAAGAATGGACCAACGAATTTTCGAACATGGAGAAATATGATATGGGTGCCTATAATCTTGGATCGTTGTTGAGTTTGAAACTCATCAAGGTTGTCAAACCGTTTTTGGATGCTTGTCTTGATTATTGGGACCTAAATTACCATGTTTTTGCGTTCCCTGGAGGGGATATTTGCCCATTTCCTGAAGAAATTGCCGCGATTGGTGGGTGGGACCCCGAACACTTGCCTGCCATTCCTTCTACTTCGCAAGGATACAAGAGCAAATTTAGAGATTTGCTGGGATTGACTACACTTGAGGTGGACCGTCTAGTGACCTCGAAAGGAGTGCGAATGTTAGACTTCATAGACCGATTCATTAATAGAGCCGACCCCACCGTTTCTTATGTTGCTAGGCGAAGGGCATTTGGGTTTTGTCTGTTGCATGTGTATGTCTGTAGGAAATGTAGATTCATATACAAATTAACATACTCATATATGTCATAATTAATTTGTCATAAAATTAAAACGGATTTTATGCATGCAAACAATAATATAAGAGAAGAGAAATCAAGTCCTTACATTGTAGATTTCGGTTATATTGGGCACAAGAGAGATCACCTTTCTCTCTTGTTCTTGAGCTTTTCCTTATGGATGAACCAAGATCCAAGTGTAGGATCTCTCCCTAAGCTTTATACCCAAGGCTTTCTCTTAATTTAATTAATATTACAAAACTAGTATAATATTAATTAGGTAGAAAATTGAACCAAAATATTTATATAACTCTTGAATATTTCGGTTTTTGGGGAGGAAGAAGATGGGAGTTTTTATCTCTCTAAAACTCATATTTTAGATGGTGGAAAGAATGAATGAATAATAATCTTTCATTATTGTATATTAGGTAAAATTGAGAGGAAAAACAATTAGTTTTTCCACTCTCAAAAACCGGCCCAAAGGAGAGAGGTAGGAGAGCCAATGCATGCCCTCATTTGTCTTCACAATGTCTTATAGGGTTGCATGGCTACACTTGCTTTTAATCATTATGTTCACCACTAAAAATGTAAACACAATTTTAGCTTAATTCTCCTCCAATATTTTGCCCAATCTATAATATGGATTCCATATTATTTTTGTCAATTGTCAATATGTCACATGTCATATGTGACATAAATTTGTTATGTATTTTTAACATATTAAAAATCAACGTATTATCAAAAATACGTCACATACAAAAATCGACTTAGTAATTTTATAATTACTTGTGCCAAAATATTTTACCATTTATAAATTACAACTGATTGTATTTATAATAATTCATTCGATTCGATTGTTTCTTTAAACAATAATTTCATCCGAGTAATGATACAATTCAATTACTCGCATCGTATCTTATTTAATCATATTTTAATATGATACGTAAATTTTACTTCCAAAATCGTCCGTCAATTTTCAAGTAATTTAATTGACATATTA